>NW_028160696.1:165111-217611 GCF_964263955.1 Coregonus lavaretus
AATGGCACCCTATTCCCTATTTAGTGCACTACTTTTGACCAGGGCCTATAGGCACTACTTTTGACATAGGGAATAGGGTGCCATTTGGGAAGCAACCCTTGTGTCAGACCAGGAAGTAATTGCCACATCTGTAGATGCTTATGGCCCTGTTTACTCTATGAGGAATGGCTTTTTTAAGATGTCCCCTCTCTGCTATAAGGTGGTTCATATACTGGCACTTTGTCAAATTGATGGTCGTCTATAGGGGTATTCCTTCAATGGTAATGACCAAGAGAAGCAAAACCTTGGGCCAGTACAGAGACACAGTGAGTAGAGCAAGAGAAACAATTGTTCTTATTTTCCAATTAAATATCCTTCTATATTAGCCTGGCCCCAGATCTGTTTGTGCTGAATAACAACCATAGGAGGTGGCTGTACTTTTCTATATTAGCCTGGCCCCAGATCTGTTTGTGCTGAATAACAACCATAGGCTGAATAACAACCATAGGAGGTGGCTGCACACCACAAGCAGATGTGGGACCAAGCTACCCTTCTATGGATTGCATTATAGAATAATTATATGCTTAGCATGTTCCAGTTGCCGGCTGGCATTTAAACGATTCCCATTCCCGGCAGTTGTTGTGAATGTTTGAAATGACTATTGGGGTAAAGCTGTCTGTTTCTGCCTTTGTGAGCATGATACCTCCTTATAAACCTCTCTTGTTGCCTGTCAGCTCTTGCAGATATTTCTGCTCCGTCTGCAAAGGGACCCCCAGACTGATTTGGCAATCGCACCAAACCAAATGCTTTCCTCTTCTCCTCCCCTAAATAACTAACCAGGGCTCTGGCTGGCAAAGCAACGACAAGCATCCCAATCCTCTTTGAGTCCAATTAGAGATTAACACCAAAAGTCTTGTCTTCTTGTAGAGAATATTTTCTTAAAATCCCATGACAAACTGTGGTTCATGAAATCTGTTTTTTGGGGTGTCAATTTGAAATCCTCCAAAAACGTCCTGCCTGAAATATATTTCCTGATTCTAAGAATTCCACTGTAATTGGTTGAAGCACTGCTGATGGCCACTTCCTTTGTCAGGACTACACCTACACGTCCACCATGTCATATTTTGTCAGTTCCTTTGGTCTTATGAAGATGAATCATCTAATAAACCAAGACTCCTGTGAAGGGAGCGTTCCTTCAGTGGTTCCCATCATTCTTCATGTATTCGCCACTTGTATTATTCAAGAAACTATCTATTAGGGCTAGCCTGACAACCTCTCCTAGCAGTATGTAAAGCAGAGTAAACTATCTTATTAAGGGCTAGCCTGAAAACCTCTCACCTAGCAGTAGTGTAAGCAGAGTAACTATCTTATAAGGGCTAGCCTGACAACCTCTCACCTAGCAGTAGTGTAGCAGCAGAGTAACTATCGTATTAAGGGCTAGCCTGACAACCTCACCTAGCAGTAGTGTAAGCAGAGTAACTATCTTATTAAGGGCTAGCCTGACAACCTCTCACCTAGCAGTAGTGTAGAGCAGAGTACTATCTTAAGGTAGGCTAGCATGACAACCTCTCACCTAGCAGTAGTGAGTAATAAGGCTAGAAACTCTCACCTGCAGTAGTGTAAGCAGCAGGCTGACAGATTGGCTGCCAAGCTGATAAAAGGAGAATATGACGCCACCGTGGCCTTGCTGAAAACACAATGCATCTCAGGACACGGACCCTTGAGGGGCAGTCATCTCATCTCTCCATATCTCTCTGCCCTATCTCTCTCTCTCTCTCTCTCTCTCTCTCTCTCTCTCTCTCTCTCTCTCTCTCTCTCTCTCTCTCCTCCTCTCTCTCTCTCTCTCTCTCTCTCTCTCTCTCTCTCTCTCTCTCTCTCTCTCTCCTCCTCTCTCTCTCCTCCCCTCTCTCTCTCTCTCTCTCTCTCTCTCTCTCTCTCTCTCTCTCTCTCTCTCTCTCTCTCTCTCTCTCCTCTCTCTCCCTCTCTCTCTCTCTCTCTCTCTCTCTCTCTCTCTCTCTCTCTCTCTCTCTCTCTCTCTCTCTCTCTCTCTCTCTCTCTCCTCCCCTCTCTCTCTCTCCTCCCCTCTCTCTCTCCATCTCTCCCTCTCTCTCTCTCTCTCTCTCTCTCTCTCTCTCTCTCTCTCTCCTCCCCTCTCTCTCTCTCTCCTCCCCTCTCTCTCATCTCTCCCTCTCTCTCTCTCTCTCTCTCTCTCTCTCTCTCTCTCTCTCTCTCTCTCTCTCTCCTCCCCTCTCTCTCTCTCTCTGTCTCTCTCTCTCTCTCTCATCCCCCCTATCTCTCCTCCTCTCTCTCTCTCTCTCTCCTCCCCCCTCTCTCTCACCTCCCCCAGTATATAAGGGGAGTTTATCAAAATTGGGTTTGTTTTCAATTCTTTGTGGATCTCTGTAATCTGTGGAAGTGCATCTCAGTTTCCACCTCATTTTGTGGGCAGTGTGCACATAGCCTGTCTTCTCTTGAGGGCCAGGTCTGCCTACGGCGGCCTTTCCCAATAGCAAGGTAATGCTCACTGAGTCTGTACATAGTCAAAGCTTTCCTTAAGTTTGGGTCAGTCACAGTGGTCAGGTATTCTGCAACTGTGTACTCTCTGTTTAGGGCCAAATAGCATTCTAGTTTGCTCTGTTTTTTTGTTAATTCTTTCCAATGTGTCAAGTAATTCTCTTTTTGTTTTCTCATGATTTGGTTTTGTCTAATTGTGTTGTTGTTGTTGTTGTCCTGGGGCTCTGTGGGGTCTGTTTGTGTTTGTGAACAGAGCCCCAGAACCAGCTTGCTTAGGGGACTCTTCTCCAAGTTCATCTCTCTGTAGGTGATGGCTTTGTTATGGAAGGTTTGGGAATCGCTTCATTTTAAGTGGTTATAGAATTTAACGGCTCTTTTCTGGATTTTGATAATTAGTGGGTATCGGACTAATTCTGCTCTGCATGCATTATTTGGTGTTTTTCGTTGTACACAGAGGACATTTTTGCAGAATTCTGTATGTAGAGTCTCAATTTGGTGTTTGTCCCATTGTGTGAATTCTTGGTTGGTGAGCAGACCCCAGACCTCACAACCATAAAGGTAAATGGGTTCTATAACTGATTCAAGTATTTTTAGCCAGATCCTAATTGGTATGTCGAATTTTATGTTCCTTTTGATGGCATAGAAGGCCCTTCTTGCCTTGTTTCTCAGATCGTTCACAGCTTTGTGGAAGTTACCTGTGGCGCTGATGTTTAGGCTGAGGTATGTATAGTTTTTTGTGTGCTCTAGGGCAACGGTGTCTAGATGGAATTTGTATTTGTGGTCCTGGCAACTGAACCCAGGTCTGACAGAATCTGTGCAGAAGACCTAGGTGCTGCTGTAGGCCCTCCTTGGTTGGTAACAGAAGCACCAGATCATCAGCAAACAGTAGACATTTGACTTCAGATTCTAGTAGGGTGAGGCCGGGTGCTGCAGACTGTTCTAGTGCCCTCGCCAATTTGTTGATATATATGTTGAAGAGGGTGGGGCTTAAACTGAATCCCTGTCTCACCCCACGGCCCTGTGGAAAGAAATGTGTGTGTTTTTTGCCAATTTTAACCGCACACTTGTTGTTTGTGTACATGGATTTTATAATGTCATATGTTTTTCCCCCAACCCCACTTTCCATCAATTTGTATAGCAGACCTTCATGCCAAATTGAGTCAAAAGCTTTTTTGAAATCAACATAGCATGAGAAGACTTTGCCTTTGTTTTGCTTTGTTTGTTTGTCAATTAAGGTGTGCAGGGTGAATACGTGGTCTGTCGTACGGTAATTTGGTTAAAAGCCAATTTGACATTTGCTCAGTACATTGTTTTCACTGAGGAAATGAACTAGTCTGCTGTTAATGATAATGCAGAGGATTTTCCCAAGGTTGCTGTTGATGCATATCTTCACGGTAGTTATTGGGGTCAAATTTGTCTCCACTTTTGTGGATTGGGGTGATCAGTCCTTGGTTCCAAATATTGGGGAAGATGCCAGAGCTAAGGATGATGTTAAAGAGTTTAAGTATAGCCAATTGGAATTTGTGGTCTGTATATTTTATCATTTCATTGAGGATACCATCAACACCACAGGCCTTTTTGGGTTGGAGGTGTTTGTATTTTGTCCTGTAGTTCATTCAATGTAATTGGAGAATCCAGTGGGTTCTGGTAGTCTTTAATAGTTGATTCTAAGATTTGCATTTGATCATGTATATTCTTTTGCTGTTTGTTCTTTGTTATAGGGCCAAAAAGATTGGAGAAGTGGTTTACCCATACATCTCCGTTTTGGATAGATAGCTCTTCCTGTTGTTGTTTGTTTAGTGTTTTCCAATTTTCCCAGAAGTGGTTAGAGTCTATGGATTCTTCAATTACATTGAGCTGATTTGTCAGAGTGTGTTGATGTGGATGCGGTGGTAGAGTCAAGCGCAGGACACAGAGGATAAGTCAAAACGACTTTACTATCACTTGAAAAATAGAATACAAAATAAACGGCCTCAAAACACTGGAGGCGAACAATTACGCGGAGTGCGTAAACAACTACGTGGAGCCAAGGCACCGAACCTATCTAAACACGACAGGTGGAACAATAACACACAAGATACAAACATAACATAGGGGAACTTATAGGTGACACAATCAATACAGAATACGAAACAGGTGCACTAACTAGACATGACAAAACAAACATCGAAAACATCAAACGGTAGTAGCTAGTACTCCGGGGATGACGAACGCCGAAGCCTGCCCGAGCAAGGAGGAGGAGCAGCCTCGGCGGCATCCGTGACATGATTTCTGACATGCTGTTCCTTCTTTTTCCGTAATGTATTTCTGTATTGTTTTAGTGATTCACCATAGTGAAGGCGTAGACTCAGGTTTTCTGGGTCTCTATGCTTTTGGTTGGATAGGTTTCTCAATTTCTTTGTTAGGTTTTTGCATTCTTCGTCAAACCATTTGTCACTGTTGTTACTTTTCTTCAGTTTTCTGTTAGAGATTTTTAGATTTGATAGGGAAGCTGAGATATCAAATATACTGTTTAGGTTTTCTAATGCCAAGTTTACACCTTCACTATTACAGTGGAACGTTTTGTCCAGGAAGTTGTCTAAAAGGGATTGAATTTGTTGTTGCCTAATAGTTTTCTGGTAGGTTTCGACACTACTTTCCTTCTATAGCATTTCTTAATATTATTCAGTTCCTTTGGCTTTGATGCCTCATGATTGAGTATTGCTCTGGTCAAGTAGACTGTGATTTTGCTGTGGTCTGATATGGGTGTCAGTGGGCTGACTGTGAACGCTCTGAGAGACTCTGGGTTGAGGTCAGATTGATTTCCCCCTCCAGGATGGAGAAACTGTCTTCATTAAAGTATGGGGATTCTAGTGGGGGAATATAGGTAGCACACAGGAGGACATTTTTCTCTGTTGAGATAATTTCCTTTTGAATTTCTAGCCAAATGTAAAATGTTCCTGTTTTGATTAATTTCATAGAGTGAGTTAGGTCTGCTGTATACCAAATTAGCATACCCCCTGAGTCCCTTCCCTGTTTCACACCTGGTAGTTTGGTGGATGGGACTACCAGCTCTCTGTAACCTAGAGGGCAACCAGTGGGTCCGTCTCCTCTATACCATGTTTCTTGTAGGATGACAATGTCTGTATTTCCGATTTCTTTGGTGAAGTCCAGATTCCTGCTCTTTAGGCCAAAGGCAGATGATCTCAGGCCGTGGATATTCCAGGATGAAAAGTGAAGGCTTTGTGTTCCATAAAGTGTCTAATGTTGTTGGTCGTGTGGTTTGGCCTCAGGCCAGTAATTGTGAGCAGAGCCTGCTGAGCATCTGGTACATGCCATTGTCTTGGGCTAGTGTAAGAGTGTGGGTTGGGCCTGTTTGCCTGCTCACGCCCTGGGCGTATGTGTGACTTTCATGTTGAGGCCCTCTTTGCGGGAGTTGGGGGCATGGGGTGGGTAGGAGGGGTATAGGTCTGATCTGAGGGGGCCTAAATGGGGTGTGGGCATGGTTGACTTGGGGGGGTGTTAATTGGTGGGGGTGGCAGTGTGGATGTGGCTGGTGGTGCTGTGGTCTGGATGTAGGTCCTCTCTGCGGTGGTCCTCTATGTGTAGGTCTGGGAGAGTGTCTCGCTGGTCTGGGCGAGGTGTCTGTTGATCTGTTGCTCCTGTGTGAGGTGTTGGGTTTTCGGTTGAGGGCGATATCCTTTAGGGTCCGGGCGAAGTTGGGCACTGCTGCCTTGTAGAGGTGGACCTGGTCGTAAAGGCTGTTCAAGTCCAGGGTGGAGTGGTCGGCCAGGTAGACATTTGGTTTTGAGGCACAGTCACGGGAAATACTTGCATTTACCTGCTGTATGGTAGCACGGTGGAAGTCTTTTCGTGGTAGCAGGGTTGAGATAACCACTTGTGCGTTGGGGAAAGTAGAATAAGCTTTTTCTATCACTCCCTTGAGTGCTGTGGCCACCCTTTCCTGCTGTGTTCTCAGGTCGTTTGTGCCTGTGTGTATTATTATGTGGCAGGGTGATCCTAGTTGGTCTTCAGACAGAAGGTCTAGGGCGCGCTGGGCGTTTGGACACCAGAGTTTAGACACTGTGTTTTTGGAAAAAGTTTATTTACTTGTATGTGTTTCCCGTTTGATTCCATAAGGAGTACTCTCTCTCTCTCTCTCTCTCTCTCTCTCTCTCTCTCTTTCTCTCTCTCTCTCCTCCCCTATCTCTCCCTTTCTCTTTCTTTCTTTATCTCTCGCTCCTCGCTCACTTTCTTTCCCTCTCACTCACCTAATGAATGACAGAAAGCTAGGACACTGGGAGAATGCTGGGTAGAGTTTATAATAACGGCGTCAGAGGAGGAGGTACATTACAGTAGTAGACTACCAACTGTGATGAAAATATCACCTCTGGAAGTTTTCATTATTCTGAAAGGTGTTTTGTCTTCATTTGGCTCAGTGATGTGAAATGGGAGCCCAGCATGACTGCTCGGTCTCTCTCTGTGCAGGTTGGTGTTTTGAAGGGAGGTTTGTTTGGGAAACTGTTGTGTTTTCTTGGCATGAAGTCGTGTGAAACCCTGTCACACCCCTCCTCCCATCGCCTCTCAAGCTGCCTGCCTCTCAGGCTTAATAGATAACACAGGCAGGCAGATAATAAAGATATCAGGTTCTGTCACAGTCAAACTCCAGCTGAGACAAAGGGCTTGTGTAAAAGAGTCGTTAGCTACATTACTTCATATAGCCTGAGTACTGAATTACACCTCTCTTCTCGCATGACCATCTGTAGGTCCGCTGCCACAAAGCCTACTGTGGCCTCTGTCCACACCCACACACCTACCTACCCAACACCTGTGGGAAGGCGAGGCGCATGTTATTGGGTTACACATAGAGTGTGATGGATTGGGGATGGGAACACCTCGCGTGGAAAAGAGTTAAAGCATTATCGCCTAATTGAGACAGATGCATTTTTAATGACTAGCGTTGGCGCAAAGTGAGAGAGGCAAACAAATATGCTAAGTCTGTGAAAAACGCTGACGACGGGCCAGCCAATGGCCATAGGTTGTTCTTAAGAGTTTACAGTGTTCTATGTTCCCTTCAGTACACTGCACTCATTATACTGGTTCAAGACCTGAGAGTTTGTGGTGCATTTGATTGATGCTGTCTGACATTCTGTTTTTAGAGGTAAAGCACTTTTAAAAGAATAGAAGATTATGCTGATGCAGTAGTCATATAGACAGAGAGAAAGCACGGCTGGTCTAAAAGATGCAGGCGCTGTAGGAATTGTAGACTGACTTCAAGGTGAATTGCATCAGACTGACACAAAGCTCCTCTGCCCTACATATAACCTAGTTCCTTTTCACAATCCTGTTTGCATCATTTGAAAGAGACCCTCTATTAATATTCAAGCAACTTCTCAGTTACAATATTATTTGAGGAGGCGTTGTTACCACGTCATTTCAACCCCAGAAAATATATGTGGTGACATTGAGTCAACGTGGAAAACTGATTGGATGTGCAAAAAAGTATTCAACTAAAGGCATTTTCACCAACTTTAACCTAAACGTTTTGTTTTTGATATCAGGTTGAATTCACGTTAATTGACAACTCATCCAAATGTGGGGGGCATTAGCTGTTGCGAAAGCAGAAGCTACTCTTCCAGGGGTCCACACATAACATGAAACATTACATAATGCAGAACATTAATAGACAAGAACAGCTCAAGGACAGAACTACATACATTTAAAAATGGCACACATAGCCTACATATCAATACATACACACAAAATATCTAGGTCAAATAGGGGAGAGGCGTTTTTTTTAAACCAGGTTTGCTGTTCATTTGAGCAATATGAGATTTTACATTTTACATTTTAGTCATTTAGCAGACGCTCTTATCCAGAGCGACTTACAGGAGCAATTAGGGTTAAGTGCCTTGCTCAAGGGCACATCGACAGATTTTTCACCTAGTCGGCTCGGGGATTAGAACCAGCGACCTTTCGGTTACTGGCACAACGCTCTTACCCACTAAGCTACCTGAGATGGAAGGGAGTTCCATGCAATAATGTCTCTATATACTGTAACTGTACGCTTTCTTGAATTTGTTCTGGGCCTCTGTTCTGGGCCAGCTGCAGCTTAACTAGATATTTTTTAGCAGCACTTGACCACACGACTGGACAATAATCAAGATAAGACAAAACTAGAGCCTGCAGGACTTGCTTTGTGGAGTGTGGTGTCAAAAAAGCAGAGCATCTCTTTATTACGGACAGACCTCTCCCCATCTTTACAACCATTGAATCTATATGTTTTGACTATGACAGTTTACAATCTAAGGTAACACCAAGTAGTCTCCTCAACTTGTTCAATAGACACCCCATTCATTACCAGATTCAGCTGAGGTCAAGAGCTTAGGGAATGATTTGTACTAAATTCAATGCTCTTAGTTTTAGAGATTTTCAGGACCAGTTTATTGCTGGCCACCCATTCCAAAATTGACTGCAACTCCTTGTTAAGGGTTTCAGTGACTTCATTAGCTGTGGTTGCTGACACGTATATGGCTGAATCATCAGCATACATGGACACACATGCTTTGTTCAATGCCAGGAGGTTTGTCATTATTGATCGATAACAATATTTTTTCCACCTGTCCCACACTAACTTTACAAAATTCTAACTTACAAAGCTTTTCTTTCATTATTTGTTTTCATTATATCTGAAAATGTAGCTAGCTAGACTCTCTTACCTGTATACATGGATGGACGCTTCTCCCTCTCTGTCACGGATGCCATGGTTGCCCTTAGTTTGACGATGTAATCCGGAGACAGGTGTTTTATACAACAGCCTTCTGTGTGTTCTCTTTTTGACTCTGTCTGCATATTTGCAATCAAACGCCAGAATTTTCTCCATCTCCTTAGCTATCATACTCTAATTCCACTGATTTCAAAACTCGGTCCTCCAGAAAGTGGAGAGCAACACTTATGCAGTTCTGCTACGTGATATCGTTCAAAAAAGTAGCGTTAGAAAGGATTACCTATACATACTGACCAGCTCATATTATAGACAGAAGCAGGCTACGTGGCTAAACCAACTAGGCTCGTAATTTAACAATTTTCTTCGTATTTACAGATAATAATAATATGCCATTTAGCAGACGCTTTTATCCAAAGCGACTTACAATCATGTGTGCATACATTTTTACGTATGGGTGGTCCCGGGGATCGAACCCACTACCCTGGCGTTACAAGCGCCATGCTCTACCAATTGTGCTACAGAGGACCACAGATGGCATACAAGTTTGTTATTAAGGCACATGAAAGTTCACATGTTCCAGAAGGCATTTCAGGCAAAAAGCGCACTTTGATAAAAAACATTCACATTCAAATGGCTCTCCTGTGAAGTAGTGACGCGCGACATACGCCTAGTTTCCTGAAGCGATTCACACATTGTGATCTCTGCATCCAATGGGTATGAATTCAGCTTTAGAACAGAGTTCTACAGTATTAGTACAAATGTGATCAATACATGTGGATGATCTTGTTCCTGTAGTGTTTGTAAACACCCTGGTAGGTTGATTAATAACTTGAACCAGATTACAGGCACTGGTTACAGTGAGAAGCTTCCTCTTGAGTGGACAGCTTGATGGAAACCAGTCAATATTTAGGTCCCCAAGAAAGTAGACCTCTCTGTTTACATCACATACACTATATAGCATTTCACACACATTATTTAGATACTGACTGTTAACACTTGGTGGCCCAAAATAATAGGCTTTAGATGAGGCAGGTGAACCTGCAGCCAAAGTACTTCAATAACACTTGACATGAGACCTTCTCTAAGCAGTACTGGGATATGGCTCTGAATATACAGTACCAGTCAAACATTTGGACACACCTACTCATTCAAGGGTTGTAGATTAATAGTGAAGACATCAAAACTATGAAATAACACATATGGAATCATGTAGTAACCAAAAAAGGGTTATAGAAATCAAAATATATTTTAGATTTGAGAATCTTCAAAGTAGCCACCCTTTGCCTTGATGACAGCTTTGCACCATATTCTATTTGGTAAAAGACCAAGTCCATATTATGGCAAGAACAGTTCAAATAAGCAAAGAGAAACGACAGTCCATCATTACTTTAAGACATGAAGGTCAGTCAATGCAGAACATTTCAAGAACTTCAAGAAGTGCAGTCGCAAAAACCATCTAGCACTATGATGAAATTGGCTCTCATGAGGACCACCACAGGAAAGGAAGACCCAGAGTTACCTTTGCTGCAGAGGATAAGTTCTCTAGAGTTACCAGCCTCAGAAAATGCAGCCCAAATAACTGCCTCACAGAGTTCAAGTAACAGACACATCTCAACATCAACTGTTCAGAGGAGACTGCGTGAATCAGGCCTTCATGGTTGAATTGCTGCAAAGAAACCACTATTAAAGGACACCAATAAGAAGAAGATACTTTCTTGGGCCAAGAAACATGAGCAATGGACATTCGACCGGTGGAAATCTGTCCTTAGGTCTGATGAGTCCAAATTTGAGGTTTTTGGTTCCAACCGCCGTGTCTTTGTGAGACGCAGTGTATGTGAACGGATGATCTCTGCATGTGTGGTTCCCACCATGAAGCATGGAGGAGGAGGTGTGATGGTGTGGGGGGTGCTTTGCTGGTGACACTGTCTGTGATTTATTTAGAATTCAAGGCACACTTAACCAGCATGGCTACCACAGCATTCTGCAGCGATATGCTATCCCATCTGGTTTGTGCTTAGTGGGACTATCATTTGTTTTTCAACAGGACAATGACCTAACACACCTCCAGACAATGACCTAACACACCTCCAGGCTTCTATTTGACCAAGAAGGAGAGAGATGGAGTGCTGCATCAGATGACCTGGCCTCCACAATCACCCGACCTCAACCCAATTGAGATGGTTTAGGATGAGTTGAACCGCAGAGTGAAGGAAAAGCAGCCAACAAGTGCTTAGCATATGTGGGAACTCCTTCAAGACTGTTGGAAAAGCATTCCTCATGAAGCTGGTTGAGACAATGCCAAGAGTGTGCAAAGCAGTCATCAAGGCAAAGGGTGGCTACTTTGAAAAATCTAAAATCTATTTTGATTTGTTTAAAACTTAGTAAAAATAAAGAAAAACCCTGGAATGAGTAGCTGTGTCCACATTTTTGTCTCCCCCATAAGCATTCCTGTCTCTTCTATAGATGTTATATCCTTGTAATGCTACTGCTGTATCATCAAAGGAATTATCTAAGTGAGTCTCAGAAATGGCTAATATATTAATGTTATCTGATGTTAGCAAGTTATTGATTTCATTAAGCTTATTTCTAAGGCTACATATAATAATATGGGCTATTTTCAGCCCTTTCCTGGGTAGCTTCTCAGAGATAGACATAATACGGAAAATAACAAACAAAGCAAAAGAAACAAAAATGGACGTTTATCAGTCCATTAATCAGTTGGTGTGTGTAAGTGTGTATGTGTGTGTTGCGGGGTTGAAGCTACTAACCCATAGGCTTGGCTCTCTAATCCCTTCCAGGCTTTCGGGAGGGACGGTGGACAATGAGCCTGTCATCTCGGATGTAAGCAATGTCCCCACGCGCTCTGGCAGCTTTCATGGCCGGGATAAGTTATTTTCTCTTCTGGCGCACAGCTTCAGGATAGTCCTCGTTGAGGAAGATGTATGTTCCCCTCAAGTTCATGGCTCTTTACAGAACCGCTACCTTGTCCTTGAACCTCAGGAACTTGACGACTATTAGCCTGGGCCTGTCACCTGGGCCGGTGGTGGGTTTTCCAGTCCTGTGGGCGCGCTCCAACTCAATCTTCCTGTGGTCCATCTTCAGTTTCTCCGAGATCATTTCCTTCACTTTGTCCTCAGTATCCGTCCAGGTTTCATGTGGAGATTCTGCAATTCCATCTACAACAATGTTGTTCTGCCTTGATTGTCCCTCGAGATAATTTGATTTCTCTGTCATTGTTATCATGGATTGACATACAGAACTGATGTCCTCTCTCAATGACTTACAGATTGTTGTCATCTTGCCGTTTTCTTGTTTAAACTCATGGAGCTGACCCTGGTAGAACTGCAAACTGTTCTTCAGGTCCTGGGCCTCTCCATTCTTTTATTAGTTGACTCCACCAGTATTTGGACAAAACACTTGAAGCTATTTTCTTGTTGATGTAAAAACTGCTTGTAGAACTCTTTCTGTTTGTTTAAAAGATCCTTCACCTGTGATAGAGAGACACCCTGTCTTCAATGGTACTCCCACCAGCTTTGGTCTTTGTTATGGTAGCAACGTAGGCTACGCTGTTACTCCTCGCAATTCCAGACAGGGCAGGTCACAGGGAAGATGGAAACAGCAACAAACAGTAGGGATCTAAACAGCCACAAGCCCGGGATAATCCGTGGTCCCAGCCACAAGGGCTAATCGCGTCACGGGCTGCATTCAAGCCCTCAAGGAAACCCTGCTAGCTTGATAGGCAGCTAACAGTGGCAGCTAGGCCAGCTGATATGCCAAGCTGCTCATCATCAGACCCCCGGTCAGCAGGATCCCTGGACAGATAGCAGCAGTCCCAGCAACTGATGCCAACCGCGTTGCGGGATGAAAATCAAAAGGTAGCTAGCTAGTAACCAAACTTTTCCAATATAACACTTTTTCAGACACTTTCCAAACTTTCCAAACCAACAAACCGAGCGCTGCCTCATTCCGCGTTCAACAGGAAGTGACGTTGAGGCTTACCATCAGACATCTGTGCCCAGTGGGATGTTGTTGCTCTTCACTTCATCGTTGATCCACAGTGAATACAACAATCAGAGATAGAACAGGTGAATGATCCCACAACACTTGATTTCTCAGCTATCTCTGTGGGTTGACTGGGTTCAGAAAGGGTTTATTTCTCGGCTATCTCTGTGTGTTGACTGGGTTCAGAAAGGGTTTATTTCTCAGCTATCTCTGTGGGTTGACTGGGTTCAGAAAGGGTTTATTTCTCAGCTATCTCTGTGGGTTGACTGGGTTCAGAAAGGGTTTATTTTGAAATGACAGCTCAAAAAACAGATCCTAGAGATTCGTTTTAACTGTGTACTGCCAGGGCTCACCCAGTAATTTGGCACCTGAGGAGAACTAGCTAGATATCAAAAAGAAGATGTCTTAGCGTTGCCGGGGTTTGGTAATGAGATGCAGACATTTCTCCCTTGTTGCCATCTGTCGCCTGAGTAAAGCTCAAGGGACTTTACTTTTAGTTTCCGTCCCATGCAAACTGTGTGTGTGTGTGTGCATATGCGTGTGTGTGCGTGCGTGTGTATGTGCGTGTGCATGTGTGTGTGTGTGTGTGCGTGTGTGTGCGTGTGTGTGTGCGTGTGTGTGTGTGTGTGTGTGTGTGTGTGTGTGTGTGCATGTGTGTGTGTGCGTGTGTGTGCGTGCGTATGTAAAACACCTCTCTATGCTTCTACTACATGACTAGTAGAGCTGGGTCAAGGCCAATGGGGAACACAGCTGTTAGACTGTTGCTTGTTTACACTCAGACATTATTCTGTTTTAACCATCATCTAATATGTGCTATATTTCATAAGTGACTATAACGATCATGAGATGATGAGTGTTGTGGTTAAATAACACATTTTGCTAAAGGAAATGGGAAATATAGGTAAACCTCAATGTAATATTTACCCAAACTACAAAGTCTTTAAATAGTTATGATAATACACCATGTTGTACTGTATAACCATGTATATAAACACAGTGTTGTTTGGGTAGTATACCATGTTGTACTGTATAACCATGTATAGAAACACAGTGTTGTTTGGGTAATACACCATGTTGTACTGTATAACCATGTATAGAAACACAGTGTTGTTTGGGTAATATACTATGTTGTACTGTATAACCATGTATAGTGGGGAAAAAAAGTATTTAGTCAGCCACCAATTGTGCAAGTTCTCCCACTTAAAAAGATGAGAGAGGCCTGTAATTTTCATCATAGGTACACGTCAACTATGACAGACAAAATGAGAAAATAAAATCCAGAAAATCACATTGTAGGATTTTTAATGAATTTATTTGCAAATTATGGTGGAAAATAAGTATTTGGTCAATAACAAAAGTTTCTCAATACTTTGTTATATACCCTTTGTTGGCAATGACACAGGTCAAATGTTTTCTGTAAGTCTTCACACTGTATTTTGGCCCATTCCTCCATGCAGATCTCCTCTAGAGCAGTGATGTTTTGGGGCTGTCACTGGGCAACACGGACTTTCAACTCCCTCCAAAGATTGTCTATGGGGTTGAGATCTGGAGACTGGCTAGGCCACTCCAGGACCTTGAAATGCTTCTTACGAAGCCACTCCTTCGTTGCCCGGGCGGTGTGTTTGGGATCATTGTCATGCTGAAAGACCCAGCCACGTTTCATCTTCAATGCCCTTGCTGATGGAAGGAGGTTTTCACTCAAAATCTCACGATACATGGCCCCATTCATTCTTTCCTTTACACGGATCAGTCGTCCTGGTCCCTTTGCAGAAAAACAGCCATAAAGCATGATGTTTCCACCCCCATGCTTCACAGTAGGTATTGTGTTCTTTGGATGCAACTCAGCATTCTTTGTCCTCCAAACACGACGAGTTGAGTTTTTACCAAAAAGTTATATTTTGGTTTCATCTGACCATATGACATTCTCCCAATCCTCTTCTGGATCATCCAAATGCACTCTAGCAAACTTCAGACGGGCCTGGACATGACTGGCTTAAGCAGGGGGACACGTCTGGCACTGCAGGATTTGAGTCCCTGGCGGCGTAGTGTGTTACTGATGGTAGGCTTTGTTACTTTGGTCCCAGCTCTTTGCAGGTCATTCACTAGGCCCCCCCGTGTGGTTCTGGGATTTTTGCTCACCGTTCTTGTGATCAATTTGACCCCATGGGGTGAGATCTTGCGTGGAGCCCCAGATCGAGGGAGATTATCAGTGGTCTTGTATGTCTTCCATTTCCTAATATTTGCTCCCACAGTTGATTTCTTCAAACCAAGCTGCTTACCTATTGCAGATTCAGTCTTCCCAGCCTGGTGCAGGTCTACAATTTTGTTTCTGGTGTCCTTTGACAGCTCTTTGGTCTTGGCCATAGTGGAGTTTGGAGTGTGACTGTTTGAGGTTGTGGACAGGTGTCTTTTATACTGATAACAAGTTCAAACAGGTGCCATTAATAAAGGTAATGAGTGGAGAACAGAGGAGCCTCTTAAAGAAGAAGTTACAGGTCTGTGAGTGCCAGAAATCTTGCTTGTTTGTAGGTGACCAAATACTTATTTTCCACCATAATTTGCAAATAAATTCATTAAAAATCCTACAATGTGATTTTCTGGATTTCTTTTCCTCAATTTATCTGTCATAGTTGACGTGTACCTATGATGAAAATTACAGGCCTCTATCATCTTTTTAAGTGGGAGAACTTGCACAATTGGTGGCTGACTAAATACTTTTTCCCCCACTGTATATAAACACAGTGTTGTTTGGGTAGTATACCATGTTGTACTGTATAACCATGTATATAAACACAGTGTTGTTTGGGTAATACACCATGTTGTGCATAGATATTACACCAGGGAGGTGATTGGCCCTGCAGACTGTAAGTCATTTTATCGGTCTCTGTCTCTCTGTGTAGGAGGCAATGTTCCTGTGATCCATGATGCTTAATTTTAGATCCAGACAGAGTGAGAGGTAGAGCGAGAGAGAGCGCGAGAGAGAGAGAGCGAGAGAGAGAGAGATTGCTTTCATAGATCAGATACCATCTTATCATATAGCTATAGTGAAATCATCTTTATCACTATGTGACATTTTGGCATCATTTAGTCCCTTCCAATAAGAAAGAGAGAGAAAGAGAGAGAGAAGGGGGGAGAGAGAGAGCACGAATGAGCGAGAGAGGGAGAGAGAGGGACAGGGAGAAAGAGAGAGAGAGAGAGAGAGAGAGAGAGAGAGAGAGAGAGAGAGAGAGAGGGAGAGAGAGAGAGAGAGAGAGAGAGAAGGGGGAGAGAGAGAGAGAGAGAGAGAGAGAGAGAGAGAGAGAGAGAGAGAGAGAGAGAGAGAGAGAGAGAGAGAGAGAGAGAGAGAGAGAGAGAGAGAGAGAGAGAGAGAGAGAGAGAGAGAGAGAGAAATGAGAGAGACAGAGAGAGAGAGACAGAGAGAGAGGAAACCATTCAATATTCATCTGATCTTTGTGTTATTATTCCAGATGAGTCAGCTGAACTGGATGCTGTGTGGATCCTATACAGGATGCTGAGGTGAATGTATGCAGAGGACAGTGGAAGGTGATTAGACTTGATATTTTCACACTGCTGAACCGAGCCGAACCAAGCCGAGTAAAGCCAAGCTGAGTAAAGCCAAGCTGAGTAAAGCCAAGCCGAGTAAAGCCAAGCCGAGTAAAGCCAAGCCGAGTAAAGCCAAGCCGAGTAAAACCAAGCCGAGTAAAGTCAAGCCGAGTAAAACCAAGCCGAGTAAAGCCAAGCTGAGTAAAGCCAAGCTGAGTAAAGCCAAGCCGAGTAAAGCCAAGCCGAGTAAAGCCAAGCCGAGTAAAACCAAGCCGAGTAAAGTCAAGCCGAGTAAAACCAAGCCGAGTAAAGCCAAGCCGAGTAAAGCCAAGCTGAGTAAAGCCAAGCTGAGTAAATCCAAGCTGAGTAAAACCATGCTGAGTAAAGCCAAGCTGAGTAAAGCCAAGCTGAGTAAAACCAAGCTGAGTAAAGCCAAGCTGAGTAAAGCCAAGCTGAGTAAAGCCAAGCTGAGTAAAACCAAGATGAGTAAAGCCAAGCTGAGTAAAGCCAAGCTGAGTAAAACCAAGCTGAGTAAAGCCAAGCTGAGTAAAGCCAAGCTGAGTAAAGCCAAACTGAGTAAAACCAAGCTGAGTAAAGCCAAGCTGAGTAAAGCCAAACTGTGCTGGCCTGTTTATTCATCCATCATTGTTGCTGGAATCGTTCTGGAAAGGACAATGTGAAAGAAAAGTATCCAAACCAGCAAATTACAGTTTGGGTGTGTCAATCTGCATGCAGATATTGATAGTAGTCTCTATCATTGGTTTGTGAGGATGGGTTGGAGATAGTTCTACACATGTTCATATGGTTCATGTGGTCCTCTGTAGCTTAATTGGTAGAGCATGGCGCTTAGAACGCCAGGGTAGTGGGTTCGATCCCCGGGACCACCCATACGTAAAAATTTATGCACACATGACTGTAAATCGCTTTGGATAAAAGCGTCTGCTAAATGGCATATTATTATTATTATTATGTTGAAGACCCTATAAGCACCTATTGGTCAGACAGAAGGCGTCAATGAACAGTAGCTCCACTCAGTACAGGCTGTGTGATCCTACAGCCTGGTCAGTCTGTGATGGATGACATTGTGATACGGTGGCGTAGCAGCAGTGCCTCATTTCCAGTGTGCCTGAATATTACACAAATGAGCTCAGCCAGATCTCCCAGCCTATTCCCCTGTCACTGGGCAGCGGTGTGAAGGCAGGTTAGTTAGCGCTGCCTTGTCCCCTGTCACTGGGCAGTGGTGTGAAGGCAGGTTAGTTAGCGCTGCCTTGTCCCCTGTCACTGGGCAGTGGTGTGAAGGCAGGTTAGTTAGCGCTGCCTAGTCCCCTGTCACTGGGTAGTGGTGTGAAGGCAGGTTAGTTAGCGCTGCCTAGTCCCCTGTCACTGGGCAGCGGTGTGAAGGCAGGTTAGTTAGCGCTGCCTAGTCCCCTGTCACTGGGCAGCGGTGTGAAGGCAGGTTAGTTAGCGCTGCTAATAACTTCCCATTTGAAGTGAGCGTGGTTCTGTAAGAAAAAAGAAAGAAAGAACTGAATAGAAATCCACGCGCAACGCCACGTTAAATCCACAAGCTTTCACACTAGCGGTCAAATTCCACCCATCGTTCTCTGTTTAAGTCGAGGACCTCTGAAGACTACAGACTGAATGAAGTAGCTAAGTAACAAGGCAAGCTACATCAATGAGCTAAAACACAAAGACCTCCATGTATTCCTCTGACCTGTAACGTTTCTCCTGTCTCCCATGTGGGAGGGGTTACAGCAGGGTACAAAGGTCATCACCTCTGTGTGTGGGAACGTCAAGGAGGTCAAGGGGTCAGTGTCAGGGTGATGCATTACACTGCCTTCAAACTCAACTAGACTCTGTATGACAGTATGAGATGTGTCTTACTGATACACAAGATAGAGAGAGAGAGAGAGAGAGAGAGAGAGAGAGAGAGAGAGAGAGAGAGAGAGAGAGATTGCTTTCATAGATCAGAATCCATCTTATCATATAGCTATGGTGAAATCATCTTTATCACTATGTGACATTTTGGCATCACTTAGTCCCTTCCCATAATTCCCTTGAGCACGAAGCAGAACTCCAGAAATGCAGATGGTGTGTATAGGTGGATTATCCTATGACCTTTGACACCTGGGTGACCCTGAACACACTGCTGTTAGCTGACCCCTGCTGGGTGACATGTCTTTAGAGAGGAGAGAGAATCTGTTCCAGGGAGTACCAACATCTGGTGGGTTCTTACTCAGCATGTTGCCCTCTGAATGAGGAGCGGTCAAAGAGCGCTCGCTGAATGACTGGTATTTGTATTTATTGGGGATCCCCATTAGCTGCTGCCAAGGCAGCAGCTACTCTTCCTGGAGTCCAAACATATTAAAGCACTTACATTACATATAAAACAAAAGATAAAACAGTACATCATATAACATTATTACACCACTACATATCTCCAATGCAAAATGTATAATACCACCATACAACAATATTACAATGTATGTGTGTGTAGAGTGTGTGTGCTAGCGCTTTTGTGTGTATGCGTATGTCTGTACCTGTGTGTGTCTCTTCATAGTCCCCGCTGTTCCATAAGGTGGATTTAAAAAATCTGATTCTACTGCTTGCATCAGTTACCTGATGTGGAATAGAGTTCCATGTAGTCATGGCTCTATGTAGTACTGTGCGCCTCCCATAGTCTGTTCTGGACTTGGTGCATCCTTATCGACTAGAGAAGCTGTCAATACTTGTTAACTAAGCCATAACTGCATCTTTATCAACAGTTGTTGTTGGAATACACTATCTAGTTAAGAGGGAGGAACAGGTTATTATGTACGTGTTGGCTCACAGTGCCGTCCATTTAATTAGCTGGAATCCTCAATCCATCAGATGTTGCAGAGCAGATATCATTATTACACTTCACTGATTTGTTCCATTATTAGCCCATCTTCTGAGATATATTATTTAGCACTACAAAACATACTTTATGGGTGCAATTTAGTTGCGGACGACCAAGTAATCGGCTTCATTTTGTTGATTAAGCTCGTTAGATTTGATTTGGCAGATAGTTAATCAATCTGGTTTGGCTACTTATTGGTGTAAATCCTGTCTGTTTCTTAGCCTCTGATCCTTTGGATCCCCTAAAGACTGATTTAGACTGGTTTAGACTAAAGACTGGTTTAGACTGGTTTAGACTAAAGACTGGTTTAGACTGGTTTAGACTAAAGACTGATTTAGACTGGTTTAGACTAAAGACTGGTTTAGACTGGTTTAGACTAAAGACTGGTTTAGATTAAAGATAGGTTTAGACTAAAGACTGGTTTAGACTGGTTTAGACTAAAGACTGGTTTAGACTAAAGATTGGTTTAGACTGGTTTAGATTAAAGACTGGTGTAGTCTAAAGACTGGTTTAGACTAACTGGCCTGGAAGAATGAATTGGAAAGCTCTAAAATCTTTAAAGGGTTAAGATGGATCACACAGGATGGATTACTCCTCAGTTCTGATCACAGCTCTCAGTGTTTTTTAGGGTCAGGGTCTTTTTGAATGATTAAATGACATCATCTGCCCTCAATGTCTAATACAAATTAATTTAAATCTAGTTCATTATTTTTAGATTGAGAAAGTATTTATTTGTAGAAGTTTGGGTTGCACTTTATTCGTCTGAGGTGTTTACCAAGGACATGAGTTTGATTGGTCTATAGAAAGGCACATTTATATTCCATGTTCTTTTTGAAAAACAACAAGCATTTTGGGTAAGGTACTAATCACAGCGTGCAGTGCTTTGTTTGTGAAGGAGTTTGAGGTCACAGTGTTCTGCTGCTTTATTGAACATAATAATTCCCTCAATATAATTACATTCTTTGTGGGCGATCACTTTGTCTTCTCCAAAGATAGAACATTGTGTTTAGGTAAATTGTCTGCACCCCTCTTTGGGTACTTTATAACAGTGTGAAAAGGAGGTCAGCATCATTTGAAGACCCTCATCAGACAATAATACCAGTGTGTGAGTGTGTGTGTGTGTGTGTTTGAGAGAGCGAGACCGTTGGTCTGTGTGTTGGTGTGTGTGTTCAGTCTTTAGGTTTTATCAGTACAGGCTAGTGTCAACAGAGACACAACAACAGTACCATAAACCATAAAAGCTGCCTCTACTGCCAGTTAGCCAGGTCGTCAACCTGATGTGTATATGTACGTGTGTGTGTGTGTGTGTGTGTGCAATTGTACTGTGTCCATCAACATTTACATCAATTAGATAAACTGGTAAGGTGGACTGGCCTTCATAGCACAGTATTGATTTGATTGGGGAATCTACTAACAAGAATGTTGGCCACATCCAAGCAATGCATGGATGTGTGTGCGTGTGTGTGTTGTTGTCAGTGTATGGGGTGTGGCGGAATCCAATTTCAGCTAATTTGAGTCAGTAATTAAAATGTATTTTGCCACTACAATTCAGCTCTACATCATTTATCTGGCCCATTAAAAATATAAATGGACATTCTTTGGATGCGTCCCAAATAGCACCCTATTCCCTACATGGTGCACTACTTTTGACCAGAATGTCAAAATGATGTAGAGCTGAATTGTAGTGGCAAAATAAATTGTAATTACTGACTCAAATTAGCTGAAATTGGATTCCGCCACACCCCATACACTGACAACAACACACATGCATGCACATATACACACACGCACACACATCAATGCATTGCTTGGATGTGGTCAACATTCTTGTTAGTAGATTCCCCAATCAAATCAATACTGTGCTATGAAGGCCAGTCTGCCTCACCAGTTTATCTAATAGGGAAGAGGTTGCAATTTGGGATTCAGCCTTTGTATCCGACTAAAACTACCCACTTTGAAAATAAAAGCTTTTTACAACTTCTTGCAAAATTTATAAATTCATTGCATCGTTAACACAGAAATAATGCATGGACGTTATCTATTCTTTAATTGATGTAAAGGCAGTATATTTTATTGGCTTTTTCATTCAACATATAAACAGTGGTGTGGGATTGCGCTTGTCTAATGCCCATAGTTGGATTAATGTTCTACGGTCTATTAATGTTTTTTTTTTTTTTACATCTATTCATGAGGCTGAATAGTTGTGGATGGCTTCCCTGTTACACAGTACTAAGGGTACAGTATTGTTCCCTGGCGAACAATAAGATCAAAATGCACATCACGTATCTTCAGAGGTTCACATGACGATGTCAAATTTTTGTACCCCATATTTTGAATATAAAGGTACAGTCATCAGATTCACTCTCAAAAAAAGGGGTACAATGTGAAGGTGCATTTCTGTTTCCCAGGATACAAACTTATTTTGTGTACCCTCAATACCCTTAATATCCACCATAAGGTACAATTATGAATTTATACCACCTAAAAGGATCTAAGGGCTTTGTCACTGGGGTGGTACCCTAAAAAGGAAAATTTGTACCATCATTATTATCATCATATATCCCAGCATGCTTTATTGTAGGTGCAGTGCATTCGGAAAGTATTCAGACACCTTCAATTTTTCCACATTTTGTTACGTTACAGCCTTATTCTAAAATTGATTAAATCAGTTTTTTTCCCTCAACAAACTACACACAATTTTCGATCGGCTTCAAGTCCAGGCTCTGGCTGGGCCACTCAAGGACATTCAGAGATTTGTCCCGAAGCCACTCCTGCGTTGTCTTTGCTGTGTGCGTAGGGTTGTTGTCCTGTTGGAAGGTGAACCTTCATCCCAGTCTGAGCGCTCTGGACCAGGTTTTCATCAAGGATCTCTCTGTACTTTGCTCCGTTCATCTTTCCCTCGATCCTGACTAGTCTCCCAGTCCCTGCCGCTGAAAAACATCCCCACAGCATGATGCTGTCACCACCATGCTTCACTGTAGGGATGGTGCTAGGTTTCCTCCAGACGTGACGCTTGGCATTCAGGCCAAAGTGTTCAATCTTGGTTTCATCAGACCAGAGAATCTTGTTTCTCATGGTCTGAGAGTCCTTTAGGTGCCTTTTGGCAAACTCCAAGCGGGCTGTCATGTGCCTTTTACTGAGGAGTGGCTTCCATCTGGCCACTCTACCATAAAGGCCTGATGGGTGGAGTGCTGCAGAGATGGTTGTCCTTCTGGAAGATTCTCCGATCTCCACAGAAGAACTCTGGAGCTCTGTCAGAGTGACCATCGGGTTCTTGGTCACCTCCCTGACCAAGGCCCTTCTCCCCCGATTGCTCAGTTTGGCCTGGCGGCAAGCTCTAGGAAGAGTCTTGGTGGTTCCAAACTTCTTCCATTTAAGAATGATGGAGGCCACTGTGTTCTTGGGGGCCTTCAATGCTGCAGACATTTTTTGGTACCCTGTGCCTCGACACAATCCTATATCGGAGCTCTACGGACAATTCCTTCGACCTCATGGCTTGGTTTTTGCTCTGACATGCACTGTCTATTGCGGGACCTTATATAGACAGGTGTGTGCCTTTCCAAATCATGTCCAATCAATTGAATTTACCACAGGTGGACACCAATCAAGTTGTAGAAACATCTCAAGGATGATCAATGGAAACAGGATGCACCTGAGTTCAATTTCGAGTCTCATAACAAAGGGTCAGAATATTTATGTAAATAAGGTATTTCTGTTTAAAAAAATTTATACATTTGCAAACATTTCTAAAAACAAGTTTTTTCTTTGTCATTATGGGGTATTGTGTGTAGATTAATGAGGAAAACATTTACATTAATCCATTTTAGAATAAGGCTGTAAGGTAGCAAAATGTGGAAAAAGTGATGGGGTCTGATTACTTTCCGAATGCACTGTAGATAATTTTTTATTTTCTTTTATATATATCTGTGTTTTGCATGTACATTGATTGATTGATTGATTGATTGATCTTATGCTACACAAAAACAGTGTATGAGCTGGCAACTTTGTCTTTTATGCCATGTGATACAGTCAATCCCCGTGAGTTGATTGGACAAGGATGACGTTGTCCTCAACCTACGCATGCACACACACACACGCACACACACACGCACACACTGACATACACACACATCTTGAAAAGGAACCACTGAAGGGGGTGATGTGAGTGGAGTTAGGGTTAGTGGAGCGGAGAGGTGGGGTTGTTTGATATAGATCCATGCACTCCGCTGCTGCACTGTTTAATTGATGGATGTGCTCGGTACAGGACACTGATGGACTCACTCTCGGCCCTTTCCCCATCGACCACCTCCAGCCTCACTGGTGTGAAATAGTCAATTACTGCTGGGCCTATTGGCTGTAACAGGCCAATGAGCAAACGGCTGCTATGGGACTCTGATGGGACTCGGTGATTATGAGGTGAAGGGACAGGACCTGTGTGTGTGTGTGTGTGTGTGTGTGTCTGTGTGTCTGTGTGTGTGTGTGTGTGTGTCTGTGTGTGTCTGTGTGTGTGTGTGTGTGTGTGTGTGTGTGTGTGTGTGTGTGTGTGTGTGTGTGTGTGTGTGTGTGTGTGTGTGTGTGTGTGTGTGTGTGTGTGTGTGTGTGTGTGTGTGTATGTGTATGTGTGTAGGTGATGAGCCAGGACAAGGGGACCCCATGTATGGTTCGTTATGGATCTTTTCCACTAACAGCTGTTCCTCGTCTGGTTTGATCACAGAAGAGGAGAGGGGTTAATTGATATGGTCTGATCACTCTAATCAGAGAAGAGCGGTTAATATGGTCTGATCACTCTAATCAGAGAAGAGCGGTTGATATGGTCTGATCACTCTAATCAGAGAAGAGGGGTTGGTTGGAGAGCAGTTGAAATACTATTTGAAATCATTTCTAAAACTTTAGCTGGGCTTGATTGAGAACCAATTGAATAGTCGCAGCAGTGCAAACGTCGGCCATGTAGCAATCCAGGCAGGCCAAAGGAAACTGTGAAAGGATTTGAAAGATTTCAAATAGTATTTGAATCCAGGTCAGTTGGAGAGACAGGAATCTACTTCTCTCAGGGCCACATCAGTGTTCTTACATTAGCCCTCTTCTGACCTCCATTGACTCATACTTTGTGAGCCATAGTATGATGCTGTTCAGAGACACAGGGTCAACCATCAGACCACCATGGGGTATAAATCCACCTATTAGAAGCTGTTTAGGAGCTAATAGAAGAAAGTCTCATTCCAAAGATCTCTACAAATCATTGGTTGCCTTTTTTATAAGGATAGTTGTCAATGTATTCAATTGCTGACCCGCTAAAAAGCTGCTCCCTGACCCTAAACATGCTAGAGATGGAATACATTGTTTTGGTTAACTGGACCCCTTGACCAGTATGACTGATAGCATGTGTTTCATGTCTGTAAGAATCCCTTACTCTACTGGTTTAGTGAAACCCTCATGTTCTAGGTCAAATAGTATAGCTCTCTCAGGATATTGTCACACATTGGAAGCAGGGGACCATGACGGAGGGAGATACACATGGCGTACTGTACTTCACATGCTGTCAGGACCTGCTATCATTTGTCTCACTGTGTCTCTGACAGACAGACAGTACAGCTGTTTTCAGATGGGGGAGTTTTCCATACAGTATGTGCTAACTAAGCTCCTATCTACTGTACATTGATAGACTCAATGTATTTATATGACCGAACGCACAGTTTCTAAATCACATGTCTTCAATACATTCATGTTTGCATAAAGATTCAGCATGGATAAGAAATCTACCAAACGTGGAGCATTTTGTTCATGGTCTATGGAAATGGATGTGTAGCTCTACACATGTGTTAACAGCCAATGGTTGAAGCAAGCTGCAGCAGCTCCAGAGCACTCGTCACCACACTGGTTATAAAGTAACAATGCACTCATTCTGTGCAATAATGTATCTAAATGTGAGGGTATTTACAGCTAATAGAGAAGCATGGGGTAAAATCTGCTAGATTACAGTATATAACTGGTGAAATTGATCATTTTTCCATATCTTGCACAGCTGGTGTCCACGGTTCAGGTAAAGTGATTGGCTTCCTTGTGGAATAGAACATGTTTAGAACATGGTAATGGCATGCTTGGTAAAGAGACCATGGTAGGCTCACTTGCATTCATGCCTGGCCCATTAAAATCTTACTTAGACAGGATGCCTGGCCCATTCAAATCTTGCTAAGACAGAATGCCTGGACCATTAAAATCTTTCTTATATAGAATGTGAATACCCAGTGTTGTTGATGATAGATGAAGCAGCTAAAGTGGGAACACCTGTAAGTATTCAGAGATCAGCAAAGATGTGACATCATCATTTACATGAGGTTAGACTACTTGTATGTTCCGGAAGCGTCACGCATCCCATGTATGTACACTTATGTTCTTCCTTTTGAGCCTCTCTCTCTCTCTCTCTCTCTCTCTCTCTCTCTCTCTCTCTCTCTCTCTCTCTCTCTCTCTCTCTCTCTCTCTCTCTCTCTCTCTCCCTCTCCCTCTCCCTCTCTCTCTCTCTCTCTCTCTCTCTTTTTCTCCCTCCATCCCTCACTCTCTGTGTAATGAGAACATTGGCTGTCATTACAGCCGTGGTTGGGTTAGAGTGAGGTAGTGGTAGAGGGATGGAGTGATGGTTGATGGCTTTGTACGGATGGTTATTTGGAGCAATGGAAAGATGGAGGAGAGCGAGGAGAGATGGAAGAGTTTGACTGATGATCGGGACAGAGACTGGAGTGGTCTGTTAACTGGTCATAATGGGCTATCATTAGGGAACTGCCAGTTGTAGAAAAGGCTGAAGCCATGTTAGGCTTGCTGTAGTCGGAAGTCCAAAACCTTTAAAGGCTTTAAAGGGCACTTTCATGTTTTGGATGTTTTAGCATTTTGTAATAGTTTTGGATGAGCTTCATTGCAGGTTTAGGTTAAATGGAGAAATGGATGGCTTTTACTGACAAGAGGGTGTAGGTTGATGGTATCCCTACTAGGGAGATGGCCTAATGTCATATATTGGATAATTGCCTTGAGGCCTAACATTAGATAATTTACTTATTTATGAACATATTTATGAACTTATTTATGATCTGTAGACCTACGAGTATCATTTGTCATTGAGAACCCCCCCGCCCTAATAAATAGTATTATGATGCTGGATAGCTGTATCAGCTGCCAGACCTTCACCCATTGAGATGTGAGTGTCACAACTTCGGTCGAGGCTGCCTCCCCTCCTTGTTCGGGCAGGCTTCGGCGTTCGTCGTCACCGGCTTACTAACCACTGCCGCCCCAATCACAATGATCTTGTCTTGTCAATCACACACACCTGGTTCCTATCCCCTAATTACTCCGTGTATAAGTGTTCCCTCTGCCCCCTTGTCCTTGTGGGTGATTGTTATTTGTGAGAGTAGTGTAGCTCGGTGGCTACTCGTAACATATTGTTGCCAGGGTAGATTTTCCCCCTGTGCCTATGTATTGTTGGATATCCGTTACAGTGTATTTGCCAGGGATGATAGTTTCCCCTGTGCCTGTTTCGTTGATCGCTATTTGAACGCATTTGTGTGTCTACGAAGGAATAAATTCTGTATTCAGTGAATACCCTCCTGCGCCTGACTCCTTTCCATCACAATCATCACAGTGAGTGAGTGCCCACCGGTATTAGTTTTATAAACTTCTCCCTGATTTGCCTCTAAGCCAGTGGGCTCAGTATTCCTACAACCTCCAATGACCCCCAGCTCCAGCCCTGCGCCCCAGCCAACCTCCAACCACCAGCCCAGAGACAGACACTAAATCATGGGTAGAGTGGGCAGGGTGAGCCTGGGTGAGCCCAGCATATGGCCCTGTGATGAAGCACTAAGCAACAGGTATTAACCGTTCCCCTGTCTGCTGGCTGATGGCTTTAGCAAAAGCCCTGGGCTTTACTGTCTCAGGACAACTCCAGGGTTGATGTTTATGTGGGTTTAGGAGTGAGAAATAGAGATTGTTGGGGGCAAAAAGTTTGCAGTTTTTCTCTTTTCCAGTGAAGAGAAATCTGTTTTCTTGTACTTCTCAAAGGCTGTAGAGGGCTGCGATGCGATAGTTGTTGGAAGAAGGAGGAGCTGAAACGTGTCAGTATTACAGATCATTGAAGGGAATGAGTTTGCTGTCTCTTTCCATCCCCTGATCCACAGAGGGTAACTTAACGTCTCTGGCTCCCTTTCAGCAAGGTGCTGTTCTGAGGAGAGCTGTAGTCTGTCTGTGGTCTTCTAACCATGTCTGATTTGTGACCACTGTCCCTCTCCTCTGGGTCTCCTCCAGGTTAATCTTCAGTGTGCACTGGTCCAGAACACATCTCCAGAGAGTACGCTCCCATGAGTATCCATCTATTGCCCTGCTGTCCAATAACATTGTCCCGCCTGGAGGCGTCACAGTATCCTCTCATTGGCTGAGAGGTGAACTCTGTCCGTTAGCTAACCCCTAACTGACCCTGTCACATGATGGGTGCTCGGAACATGTTTAGGTTATTAGGTTTTTAGAGTTTTGTCCCTCTGACCGGAGGACCCCCACAGGGACATACTTTGACCCCAAAATGGCCTCAAGGAGTAAACTGATGGATAGCCTAGTGGGGTCACCACCAATGCCAACATCAGAGGAATTACTCTCTTTGTAGCTCAGAGGTTGTGTTGGACCAGGGAGGGGGACAACAATGAAGAAGCTATGACCTGTTGGCTCCTTTTCAGAGTCCCTTCATCACTTTTATTGTAGTGTGGGTTGGAGTTGATTCAAGATGTTCTCTTCGGACAAATCAGTTTGGGAATAAGCTGACCGCAAAGGAGGAAAAGGTGGCCGAAGTCAATGCAGCAATAGCCAAGACCAAATTGCACTGATCATTCCAAGGGTTTCTGTTTAGTGCAGCCACTCACCTGTCTTTCCTTTTCTATGAGTTTCAAAGTGATTTTAACCAACATTTGTCCTTTCTTTCTCTCCCAACCGTGTTTGTGACACTAGATCTGAAGATAGTGAAAAACGTCCTCTGTCATGTTCGCAGTTGGTTGAGAGGGTGAAGAAGCACCTATTTAAATAAACACATTTCTGTCTTTCTGCGGAGCCAGCAGAACAGTGAGTTATGTTGCAACACATGGCTGCTCTGTGAGTAACTGTAACACCACTGTCGCCACTGCAGCTATTCCAGAGATGAATCTACTGCAGAGGAGTTCTCTGTCATCGGCTTCCGGTTTCCACGGCAACGGTGATGACTCCTCCAGAGAAGGGGCGAGAGTGAGATGGTAGCACCCAAACACTCTATCATCTAGTGCCATTCTATATTGTAGAGTATGGAGTTATCTTTTTAACTAGAAAACCAATGTTTAATAGGCTTGTAGTGTTTGCACCTTGTGTTTTTTTTAAACACACACACCATATTTGCGTCCCATCAGGTTGACGACCTGGCTAACTGGCAGTAGAGGCAGCGTTTATGGTTTATGGTACTGTTGTTGTGTCTCTGTTGACACTAGCCTGTACAGATAAAACTGTAGGCTGAACTCACCTTCTTTTACAGTCAGTCTGACTGTAAAGCAGCGTATAAAACTATGGCTGGTTTTGGACCATAAACTCAACAGACCAGGATGGTTCAATATAAAACATTAAATCATCATTTGAAGAGTTCCAAAGAGAGCAGTAAACAGTAAACCAGGTGATTTGTGAGTGACTATAAACTGATTTCCAAACCATATCCTGTGCGAGGACAAATAAAAGTGAATTTCTTAAAGGGCAAGTCCACCACTTTTCAACCTCATGTTCATTGTCTCATTTACATTTACATCATTTAGCAGACGCTCTTATCCAGAGCGACTTACAAATTGGTGTCTCCAGCACAATAACAGTTTCTACATGTTTGAAAACGGCGCATTTCTATGTTTTGTAGAAAAAATATATAAAGTTACAAAGTTCCACATGATGACGTGGTCCTCTGTAGCTCAGCTGGTAGAGCACGGCGCTTGTAACGCCAAGGTAGTGGGTTCGATCCCCGGGACCACCCATACACAAAAAATGTATGCACACATGACTGTAAGTCGCTTTGGATAAAAGCGTCTGCTAAATGGCATATTATTATATTATTATGACATCATCAAAAGTTAAAACATTTTAAAAACAGTGATTTTCAAACACTATGAGATTCGCGGTGACGTGGGGAGCAAGAAAATACCCTCCCTCTGGCTAGAAACTCATTGCAGGTTTTGAAAATCACCGTTTTTATTACGTTTAATCTTACCCTGTGATGTCACAGAGAAGCATTTTTTTATAGAAATAATAATAATAATAATAAATTCTATAGTGCTTTTCATAACAGAAACAAATCTCAAAGTGCTTCAAAAGCAAAAAACAAACAAGGCATAAGTCATCATGAGTAGCCTAGCTGTAGCTAGCAAGGTTAACCAATAGTGGCCAAGTCTTTGAGTGCATGCATCTGTAGCCGGCTCGGTCTGCTCGTTGCCGACTACTGCGTTGTGTTCCGGTGCACTGAAGACAACACACTGGCGTACTTGAAGGCACTTTATTGTGTACAACTCTCTCAATCTGTTCAACATCAAAGAGAGAAAATGTTCAAAACTCTACCCTCGACCAGAATCCGCCTCTCCCAGCCGAGTACAATGCAGACTCAGTATAATCACATTCAAAAATACAAGGAATAAAATACAACATCATTGGAAAATAAACATTGCATCTGGTGTATATCTTATGTATGTGTCATATTCATGTTATCTCTGCCAAAAACTCTGAGCTTTTAGCCTTTACATTAATACTGTGCAACATGACATAAACCATCTTTGAAATAGGTAATACATACAGTAATATGCACGAAGCAACATGTCATCCTTCACATTTGAGCTTTTCAGTGCCATTAAACACTAATCAATACATGAAAACATTTTAAATGAACACATATTTTTAACCTGATATAGGGAATACATACCTGTTCAACATCAAAGAGAGAAAATGTTCAAAACTCTACCCTCGACCAGAATCCGCCTAACATAAAAAGAACAACGTGAGCTTCATACAAGAGGATAGAATGATGATTGCTAACTTACAGCTAAACAGAACACGAGGTTAGCTAAGTTAGCAATTTCTCAACTCTCAAAAATGGCTAAATTCACGACACAGCTTGATTAAATGTACGTACACTCATCATATAATATACATACAAGTTACTATGTGCACTGAAACGTTTTAGTTTTAACAGGTATATCAAGTTTATATCACGCCGAAGTGAATACATACCTCTCCCAGCCGAGTACAATGCAGACTGAGAAAAGCATGACCTCCCTCCGCATATAACCAAACCAACTCTAGAGGGCGCACTTACACAACTAACTCTCCCAATATCTGTAGACTACACGAAATGCTGAACAATACAATATTTTGGTGAAATCAACTCACAAAATAAAATAAAAAATAGAAAATGAACGGTTGCAAAAATCTGTAATTCTTTGACCTGTTACATTCACCCCTCTTTAATTTCACCAAAATCCTTCACACTTCGAGGGTGGAAAATAACCAAAAACATATAGAATAAATCTCTTGTCCACTTGGTCCAAGATAGCCCTGGGACTCCATTTCCCATATACAGCGTATAAAGCTACTTACAAAGTAAGTTAAAAGAAAACAGCAGTTGATCAGGCTACTGCCCCTTCTAGTGAATATGATGCCTTATACATCATATGAAATCTTGGAACACTTTCCCTCCATTATGAACATCTCATGACTCAGGTCATACTACTGGTAATAAAGAAAAATATCTCAATCTCAAAAATGTATCTAAAATAAAGAACGGAAAGACAGTGACCTTCTGACTCCTGTAACAAAACCCTTGGTGAGTGGTTTTTGCACCATGTTCTCTATCAAGCGATCGACTGCCTTAACAACCCTGCCAGTACGTGTTCTGACAACCTGACTTTCAAACCCTTGTACTTGGGAGGGTATCTGACTATCAATCAGTGTAACAGGTGAATTGACGTCCGAAGACCCTGTCTCATCTAAGTCAGGAACATCAACTGGGGCAACAGAGTCTGTGTCAGTCATGTGCAAATCAGGGGGGTCACTGGAATCCGACAAGTCTCTCACAGGTGAGTATTCATTTTCCCCTTGGCCTCTGACCTCTTTAGACTGGGCTCTCGTGGGTGTCAGTTGAACAGACTTCCTGGACAGAGAGTGGGGCATCTCATTCTCCATCTCAGACTCATCAGCTTCTCCAATAGACTCAGAGTCAGAGGATGCGTTTAACCACAAACATGTACGGTCCTCAGAAGCATCTACTGCTAGGCCACTCAAAGCATCAACAGAAGGAGGCTGAAACTCACTGGCCACATCCGAGGCAGCTCCATTCGTCTCTTCATCGCTTAGTTCTGGCATGGGCAAGAAGCTCACGTCCAGCATCAAATTCCGATGAACAACTTTTGTTTTCCCACTTTCGTCTCTGACTTTGTAAACGTGAGTCTGAGGGTTCCGGTCTATGATGGTATACATAGTGGCTTCCCACTTATCCGCTAACTTCCTCTTCCCTCTCTCTGCTTTATTAGCTAACAAAACTCGGTCGCCAACGTTCAAGTGGGTTCCACGAACTCTCTTGTTGTAGCCATCAGCTTGATGTTGCTGTCCTTTCCTCGCATGCTGCTGAGCTATGTCGGCAGCCACATGGAGGTTCGCCATCAGTTTCTCTGCATAGGTCTTATAATTCACCACGACTGGATCCCTCAAGACTTGTTTGAAGACCATGTCTACTGGGAGTCTGGGGACTCGACCATACATCAAATAGAATGGAGGATATCCAGTTGTTTCATGAGTGGTGGCATTATACGCAAAAGTCAAAGTCTGTATCTGTTGGGCCCAGTGTTGCTTAGCTGTCAGGGGTAGGGCACGCAACATACTGCCAAGTGTCCTATTGAACCTTTCGGTTTGCCCATTTCCCATGGGATGATATGCTGTTGTGTGTGTTTTCTTAATCCCTGTGAGGCTGAGGAGTTCAGCTATGAGTTTGCTTTCAAAATTGGCCCCTTGATCAGAATGTATTCGCTCTGGGAAACCGTAGATGCAGAATACGTTATCCCATAACTTCTTTGCTATTTGCTTTGCAGTTTGGTTTACGCAGGGAAAGGCATGAGCCAATTTTGTAAAGTGGTCTGTTATGACTAACACATCGACAGATCTTTGCTTACAGTCCTCAGCACTCCAAAAATCAATGCACACCAGCTCCATGGGTGCCGAAGTGCGAATGCTCTCCAAGGGAGCTCGGGCAGCTGGTTCAGGGGTCTTTGCAAGGATACAGCGTTGGCAGCATTTCACATATTCCTTGATGTCTCTTCCCATTTGCGGCCAGAAGAAACGCTGTCGGGCGAGGTGTGCTGTTCTAGCCTGCCCTTGATGCCCAGCGAAATCATGCACACCAGCGAGAGCTTTGGCCTTCAAGCTAGCAGGCAGCACAAACTGATACCTCTTCTCTCTGCTTAATGGGTCTTTGGTTACCCTATATAGGACTCCGTCCTGGACTTTTAGATGATGCCACTGCTTGCACAGTGTCTGGGTCGTAAGAGCTAACCTCCTCCTACCTCGCCTAGGTGGTGGCTCACCCCTCTGAATGAGTGGCAGGACTTCCCTGATAACTGGATCTATTTCCTGGCTGTGCCTCAGCTCGCCGATGGAGAGGGCTGGAAGTGTGTCTTGTTCTGAGGGCACCGCCTGGGGAAGAACATTGAGAAACTGTGTTGCTCTTATCTCTGCTCCCCTTTCCCACTCTACATGAGCTTCACAAGCAGATTTCACATGAGAGGGTTCTTGACTGCTGGCCAGCCTGTCTTGAGTGGGGTCCATAGTTACACAGCACCCTGCATCAAGTGCCTGGAGACACTGGGTCTTACTCCGGAAGAGATCTTGGACTTTCTCCTCTTTGGTTCCCTCCGCCTCGGCCAAAAGACTTCCATAGGGCTCACTGATCAACCTTTGGCTCACTGATTTAGCAAACGGATCTCTACTCAGGGCATCTGCCACAATGTTCTTTACCCCAGGAATGTGTTTGATACTGAAGGTGTAGGGGGAAAGCTTTGCCACCCACCTCTGTTCGCAAGCATCAAGTTTTGGTTTGGTCATTATATAGGTCAAAGGATTATTGTCGGTCCACACTGTAAAAGTGTGGCCTTTCAACCAGTGGCTGAATTTTTCACAAACACTCCATTTGAGCGCCAAGAACTCCAGTCGGTGAGCAGGATACCTCTTTTGTGAGCCAGTGAGGGTCTTGCTGGCAAAGGCGATCGGGCGTGCCTTCGTTTCTCCTTCTGGTATCTGGGACAGAACTGCCCCAAGGCCATCAAGAGACGCATCAATGGACAAAACCAAGGGCTTAGAAAAGTCTGGATGGCTAAGGACCACACAATTAAGGAGCTTCTCCTTAAGGCCGGCGAAAGCGGAATCGCAGTCAAGGGTCCAATCCGCAGGTTTGAGCTTTCTGTAGACTCCCGCATTCTGACTGTACTTCCCGGCCTTTCCTCTCCGTTTCTGGCCAGCTGTGAGAGCAAACAGGGGTTTTGCGATGGAGGAGCAATTTGGTATGTAGTGTTGGTAATAAAATACCATCCCCAGGAACGACTTCACTCTGCGAACTGAAGGAGTGCAGCCATCATCTTCCATCAAGTCCCTCTTTGACATTTTGGTGATGACCTCGACCTTCTCTGGGTCAACAGCAACACCGTCACTGTCAACGATGTGTCCGAGAAACTTCACAGATCTCCGCAACAAATTGCATTTTTTCGGACTCAACTTTAGATTGTGCTCCCGTAGCCTCTGGAAAACCACCTCTAATCTGCTGAGGGCCTGCTGTTCATTGGGGGCAAATATCAAGAGATCATCTAGGTAGCACAAGAGACTGCTGAAGTTAAGATCGCCAAAGATACTCATCATCATCCTCATGAAGGACGCTGGACTGTTGCAAAGCCCCTGTGGCATTCTGTTATACTCGTGCAGGCCTAATGGTGTTGTGAAGGCGGTATACTTTTTGTCCTCCTCATGCATGGGCAAGTTATAAAATCCAGACGTGAGGTCCATGGTGCTGAAGACAGCATTACCGCCAAGGGCAGCCAAGCAGTCCGATTGATGGGGCAAAGGATGAGCATCCTTGATAGTTCTTGCATTCAGCCATCGAAAGTCTGTGCATATCCGGAGGTCGCCATTTTTCTTCCAAACCATCACGAGTGGAGAAGCATATTCACTCATTGATTTCCGTATGATTTCCTGTTCCTCCATCTCGGTGAGAACTTGGCGCAGCTTTTGATAATGGGCTGGCGGCACTCTGCGATATGGAAGACGGAAGGGACGGTCGTCAGTGAGGCGGATCCTATGGGCAAAGCCCTTGGCTTCTCCACAGTCAAGATTATGCTTTGAAAATATATCCTGATATTTCTCCAGCAATGTCACAAGTTGGAGCTTGGTGGAGGGGCTCGCTTCACAATGATCAATATCGACATTTCCTAGACCAGACTTCTGCAGTCTGTCTTTCAGGTCACCGTTGTCGTCCTGTTTCACATGAGTCACTCCAACAGAGCCAGCATCACTCTGACAGGAACCCTGGAACAGTGTGAGATCTTCAGCTGCAACACAAGTAGAGACGTCCGCAAGCTTGCTGTTCCTTTTCAGTGTGAGTGGTTTGTCTGAGATATTAGTGACTTTCATGGGAGTCCAGCCATCTCCCCATAGCGGTGTTACCACTCTCCCCACCATAATGCCCCGAGGCACACACCTGGAGGTTGTAGGCTCCACCATAACTGTACTCCCAGGTGACTTGGGTATATTACTTGGCAGTCTTCCCCACAGCAGGTACTCTTGTTTGGGAAGGAGAGTCACCGCCTGAGTTAGCTTCACTGTCCCTACTTTTCCTGGGACATCTTCACCCCTCCATCTTGTGAGACTGGTCATCATTTCTAGAAACTGTTCGCCATCTGGAGACCCTTTTGTGTTGCTCGAGATAAGTGTCCAATAACTGTTCTCGTTTTTCAGCTGATGCAGTACATGTTTCAACATGTTGGTGCCTACTATTATGTCGTCTTTCTGACCAGTGATCACCAGAACTGGGACCATGCACTTTACCCCATACAGACTTAGTTCCATGTCATACATGCACTTGGGGCGCACTTGTACTCCTCCACAGCCAACAAGGATGATATGCTGTGAGAGTTCTTGATGTGGGGTCAAGACGCTATCCGATAGTAGTCTCTGCTCTGCCTCTTCACTTATCGTGCAGGCCATTGAGCCTGTATCGAGGAGCCCTTGCAACTGAGCACAGCCATTAACTGTCACCGGTGCGTGAAATAACTCACTGAACGTCTCAACTCTGTGAATATTCTGAACAATTACCGTGCAATTATCAGACATTGCTTTACAGACATTGACATACATCTCCTTCAATTCTTCACTTTTTTCAAGGGTTGAATCTTCAACGCTCACACATCCCCTTTCCGTATGTGAGCTATCTAGTTTAAACTGGCTCCAACTTGCTCAGAGTTAGGTGGTGTGTGCGCTAACTGTGGCTGAGCGTTAATTCTTGGCCGGCGCTGTTGGCATTCTCTCTTCCAGTGGCCGGGCTTGTAACAGCCCATACAGAGGTTCGCCTGTCTACAGTGTGCAGTAGTTGAATGTTCGGCAGACTGACAGACTTTACATCTACTCTGAACAATGGCTGCTGGCCCCCTGCTTGGTGGCACGACTGCTGTTGTGTGTGCCGTCTGCTCTAGCACACGGTCCAGCAAGCCAATGAGAGACTGCATGCAGATGCTCTCTGTCTGAGGAGAGGATGGAAGCCCCATTGCCTTTGGGTAACCAGTAAGGTCTGTTGGGTTTTCAGCAGCGACTGTCTCTGTGGTTAATGCCTGAGCATGTGCACCAATGTTCTTTGGCCGATAAGATTTGGCTTGACACATTGTTCTAGCCTCTCTCTGATGTTCAACGAGGTGTTCATGAATCTCATTTGCTGTCCACTTTTCAGCTGTTTTGCACTTTAGGACACTTGTAAGAGCGGGGTCGGGACAGTGTTTCACCAGCATCATTGTGACTTCGTGAGAGGGGTCCTCAATGTTTCGCCCCTGCCTTCTCAGACACTCATCTGCGACATCCACAGCCTTGTTCAAGCGTATCCAATAGTCCATGGGACTTTCTCCAGCCAGAGGAAGTGTGTTATAGAAATCTGCTAAAGGCATAGAGGAGTAGGTTAACTCACTGAAATGTTGTTTCAGAATATCAAAGACGAGCTTGGAGTTCTCAGCTGGCTGCAGCGATGGCATACTGCGCAGGGTAACTTTAACAATGTCTCTAGCCTTTCCCATTAGTCTTGACATTATCTCCTGGGAGTGCTCTTGCGGGTGTACACCCCTCTTATTCAGGTAAACGCTCATAATCTCTTCCCACTCATGCACTGTGTGTTTGTCTGTTCCATCACCCCTGAAGTACGGCGGCTCTTTGACATCTGTCTTCATGACTAACTTTACTCCTGTCATGTTCAAATCAGACTGTCCATATCCTAAGTTCAGGCTAGGCGTAGGAGTGGTTTGGTTATCTGCACTACCAACAGATCTCTGTAATTGGCTAGCAATGTTCTCTCCTATTTCATGAGCTAACTGTGTGATGAGACTCCCTAGGTCTGCAGAACTCACATGTGAACTAGACACTGGCTGACGTGGAGAATGTTCATCTGTTTGGGTGTGAGTGTATGAAAATGCAGGACAGCCCCCTGAACTAACGCTGCTTGCAATGTCTGGAGCATCTCCTAAGCTACGCATGTGTGGTGCGGGGGAATATTCATCAGTGCGTAAGCGTGTGGACGAGAGTACAGGTCTGCCTAGTATACCAGCACCCCTAACCGGCGTGCTCTCCACCATACTCATAAACCTGCCCCTCCCCAGGCTTACCCCTGCAGCATCTCCAACACTAAATGGTGTCTGCGCATCCTTGCCATCAGCCATTTTTTTTTTATTTATTTTTTTATAGAAAGTTGTAATAGACTATGGTAATGATATGTGAATCACCAGAACATGTGAATATGAAAAAAAATTGTACAATGATAGAAGTAGCTGAGGTAAGCAATTAAGAGCTACAATTTACACATTAATGTTTGCCCTTATACTTGTCAACGTTCCGAAGAGGTTCCTACTCGTCACAGCAACCACCGGCGATCACCCTGGCGATGATCTGAAGCGAAGATATCCGGGTCACGGCACCAATGTAGCCGGCTCGGTCTGCTCGTTGCCGACTACTGCGTTGTGTTCCGGTGCACTGAAGACAACACACTGGCGTACTTGAAGGCACTTTATTGTGTACAACTCTCTCAATCTGTTCAACATCAAAGAGAGAAAATGTTCAAAACTCTACCCTCGACCAGAATCCGCCTCTCCCAGCCGAGTACAATGCAGACTCAGTATAATCACATTCAAAAATACAAGGAATAAAATACAACATCATTGGAAAATAAACATTGCATCTGGTGTATATCTTATGTATGTGTCATATTCATGTTATCTCTGCCAAAAACTCTGAGCTTTTAGCCTTTACATTAATACTGTGCAACATGACATAAACCATCTTTGAAATAGGTAATACATACAGTAATATGCACGAAGCAACATGTCATCCTTCACATTTGAGCTTTTCAGTGCCATTAAACACTAATCAATACATGAAAACATTTTAAATGAACACATATTTTTAACCTGATATAGGGAATACATACCTGTTCAACATCAAAGAGAGAAAATGTTCAAAACTCTACCCTCGACCAGAATCCGCCTAACATAAAAAGAACAACGTGAGCTTCATACAAGAGGATAGAATGATGATTGCTAACTTACAGCTAAACAGAACACGAGGTTAGCTAAGTTAGCAATTTCTCAACTCTCAAAAATGGCTAAATTCACGACACAGCTTGATTAAATGTACGTACACTCATCATATAATATACATACAAGTTACTATGTGCACTGAAACGTTTTAGTTTTAACAGGTATATCAAGTTTATATCACGCCGAAGTGAATACATACCTCTCCCAGCCGAGTACAATGCAGACTGAGAAAAGCATGACCTCCCTCCGCATATAACCAAACCAACTCTAGAGGGCGCACTTACACAACTAACTCTCCCAATATCTGTAGACTACACGAAATGCTGAACAATACAATATTTTGGTGAAATCAACTCACAAAATAAAATAAAAAATAGAAAATGAACGGTTGCAAAAATCTGTAATTCTTTGACCTGTTACACATCCTCCAAAGATGGAGAGGGACAGTTCATGGCTTGATCAGAGGTGTTAAGGGAGATGGTTGATGAAGTCTGGTGACGATACTGTAGAGGGCTACTCTGGGAACCAGCCTATGTCATGGAGCCACTGGACTTCTCCTCCTTCACAATGTATGGCACCCACTTCGGTGATGCCTCAGCAGCTCTGGGCGCCAGAAAGCTCACCACACACAGTTCAAAGTAGTAGCCCCAGTAGTCGTCCTCACTACGAGCCCTCTGCCTCAGCACTGTATTCCTCTACTGCATCTCCCATTCCTCTCAAGCTTCAGGTGACTCCACAAACGATGTGTCCAGAAGACCAGGAACCAGCAACCAGGTGAAACAAAAAGCTGGTACAGTGTCCGGATGCATAATTTAAACAAAAACATTAGCCAGCTAGCTAGCTAGCCAAGCCAAAAAGAGTTGACCTGCTAGTCAATCTGCAAATCCGTGGGTCAAAACCACCATATGCAATAAGAACTCAACGTAATCAAAAACAAAACAGGTGATTTAAAAACAATTAAACACACTTAAAAATAACTGAATGTGTACATATTAACACTTACAGAAGCTCTCTGCTTAGGCTGCTACTAGGGCGTCATGGCAACTAGCAAATTTTTATATTTTTAAGCACAGATCATAGAAACGCGTTGTTTTCACATATGTAGACACTGGTAGGGTGCTGGAGATAATGAATATGAGGTTGAAAAGTGGTGGAGTTTCCCTTTAAGGTCTTTAAAAGAATATTCCTTCTTCCTCTTCAAAACCTTTTTGTTTTATCTTTGCTTGCTCGCTCACCGGTGAACTAAAGTCCTTTAGGCTCAATTTATGCGCCAAAGAAAATACTCACAAAGGAATTCCACTGAGAGGATGCATTGTGTTGTAATTGAATGGACCACAGTGTGTAGGGCTTAGTGAACGACAGTGAGTAGTGTGTGTGTGTGTGTGTGTGTGTGTGTGTGTGTGTGTGTGTGTGTAGAGTTCTGTAAGTAAGCAGATACCTTCCATTTCATTAGCATAGTAAAGAGCAGGGTCATCCGACCCCTCTTGCCCCCTGGCTCCAGGGTTAAAGGTCAAGCTACGTCCAATGTCACAACCTTGTGTTCGTTCTCAGAACAGGCCCCGTTCAGATTATTTAACACATTTACGAGGTTGATCTATACAAAGTGCCCTATTGGTTGACACAGAACAGAGCAGCTAAGATTTGCAGCCACATTAGTAGATACAGAAGCTTTATTTAGCTGTGGTGACTTTTTCAATGTAATAGATTTCTTATTTTCTGGCTATGTATGACAGTGACAAGCAACATTAGTAGATATAAGCTTTTCTAATTTTAATTTAATTATTTGAACACAAGTAAAACAAGCATTGTACAAGCAATGTCCAACAATACAATATTTACAAACGCACAAATACACTGTAAAACAAAATCTACAGTGCCTTGCAAAAGTATTTATCCCCCTTGGCGTTTTTCCTATTTTGTTGCATTACAACCTGTAATTTAAATGGATTTTTATTTGGATTTCATGTAATGGACATACACAAAACAGTCCAAATTGGTGAAGTGAAATAAAATAAATAAAATAATAACAGAAAAGTGGTATGAAGTAAGATCTGGTGCAACCAATTACCTTCAGAAGTCACATAATTTGTTAGATTGCACACAGGTGGACTTTATTTAAGTGTCACATGATCTGTCACATGATCTCAGTGTATATATACACACCTGTTCTGAAAGGCCCCAGAGTCTGCAACACCACTAAGCAAGGGGCACCACCAAGCAAGCGGCACCATGAAGACCAAGGAGCTCTCCTAACAGGTCAGGGAAAAAGTTGTGGAGAAGTACAGATCAGGGTTGGGTTATAAAAAATATCAGAAACTTTGAACATCCCACAGAGCACCATTAAGTCCATTATTAAAAAATTGAAAGAATATGGCACCACAACAAACCTGCCAAGAGAGGGCCGCCCACTAAAACTCACGGACCAGGCAAGGAGGGCATTAATCAGAGAGGCAACAAAGAGACCAAAGATAACCCTGAAGGAGCTGCAAAGCTCCACAGCGGAGATTATAGTATCTGTCCATAGGACCACTGTCACGATCGTTGAGAGACAGGTCAGACCAAGGTGCAGCGTGAAAAGCGTACATGTTTATTAACTAAATAAACATACAACAAAACAAGAAACAACGTAACGTGAAGTCCTCCACTATACACATACAAGCCTAACAGGAACAAGATCCCACAATACACAGTAGGCAATGGGCTACCTAAGTATGATCCCCAATCAGAGACAATGAGCGACAGCTGCCTCTGATTGGGAATCATACCCGGCCAGACATAGAAATAGACTAACTAGAACCTAAACATATAATATATAACAGATTTCCACACCCTGACTCAACAAACAAGAGTTCTATAGGTCAGGGCGTGACAGTACATCCCCCCCCCCCAAAGGTGTGGACTCCGGCCGCACAAACCTGACATGACAAGGGAGGGTCTGGGTGGGCTCTCAGCCTCGGAGGCGGATCCGGCTCCGGGCGTGACGTCTTCTCCCTTGCTGCCTCCCCGTTGCGTCCCTGGTCTGGTCTGGACGACACGTGCGGGGCGCTGGCACAGGACGCACTGGGCTGTGAATGCGCACTGGCGACACAGTGCGTATCTCCACATACTTTGGTTCCTCAATGAACACACGCTCCCTTTGTAGCCTGACCAGCTCCTCTCTCCGTGTCTCCACTACTTCCTTCTCCCTTTGAGCCGCCTGTAGCGCCTCCCTCTGAACGGATAACTCCTGCTCCCTCTGAGCTAACAGCCCCTGTAACGTGGTGGCCTCCTCTCTCAGACTGCTCCAGTCCATCTCTCTCTCTCGCCAATCCTCCTCCAGTGATGACTCCTCTGGGAGCCCCCACGAGTTAGGGAACAGAACCTCATCGTCGTCGTCTTCCTCCGACTCCTCCGTGTAAAACTGTTCCCATTCCTGTTCCCATGGTCGTAGGGACTCCAACTGGAACCCCACCGGGTGCAGTGGTCGGGGCTCTTCTCTCTCGATCCCCGACCACCCTTCTAGCCCCCTCCCAAAATGTTATTGGGGTTGCCTCTCGGGCTTCCTCAGCGGTTGGTCCCGTTGGCGTTGTCGTTGATCCTCTCCTACCCGGGCCTGTACCTCGCCCAGGGTCCTTTCCCAGCGAATATCTCCTCCCATGACCACCATTTTCCCACCTGTGACAAAGCTATTCGCTCCGCCTCGGCACGCTGCTTGGAACTTTTGTGGTGGGATCTTCTGTCACGAACATTGAGAGATGGGTCGGACCAAGGTGCAGCGTGAAAAGCGTACATGTTTATTAACTAAATAAACATTCAACAAAACAAGAAACAACGTAACGTGAAGTCCAAAGGGCTATACACATACAAGCCTAACAGAAACAAGATCCCACAATACACAGTAGGCAATGGGCTACCTAAGTATGATCCCCAATCAGAGACAATGAGCGACAGCTGCCTCTGATTGGGAATCATACCTGGCCAGACATAGAAATAGAAAAACTAGAACCTAAACATAGAATCTCTAACATAGAATTCCACACCCTGACTCAACAAACAAGAGTTCTATAGGTCAGGGCGTGACAACCACTTTAAGCCGTACACTCCACAGAGCTGGGCTTTACGGAAGAGTGGCCAGAAAAAAGCCATTGCTTAAAGAAAAAAATAAGCAAACACATTTTGTGTCCGCCAAAAAGCATGTGGGAGACTCCCCAAACATATGGAAGAAGGGACTCTGGTCAGATGAGCTTTTTGGCCATCAAGGAAAACGCTATGTCTGGCGCAAACCCAACAACTCTCATCACCCCGAGAACACCATCCCCACAGTGAAGCATGGTGGTGGCAGCATCATGCTGTGGGGATGTGTTTCATCGGCAGGGACTGGGAAACTGGTCAGAATTGAAGGAATTATGGGAAATTCTTGAGGGAAACCTGTTTCAGTCTTTCAGAGATTTGAGACTGGGACAGAGTTGCACCTTCCAGCAGGACAATGATCCTAAGCATACTGCTAAAGCAACACTTGAGTGGTTTAAGGGGAAACATTTAAATGTCTTGGAATGGCCTAGTAAAAGCCCAGACCTCAATCCAATTGAGAATCTGTGGTATGACTTAAAGATTGCTGTACACCAGCGGAACCAATCCATCTTGAAGGAGCTGGAGCAGTTTTGCCTTGAAGAATAGGCTTATAGAGACATACCCCAAGAGACCTGCAGCTGTAATTGCTGCAAAAGGTGGCTCTACAAAGTATTGACTTTGTGGGAGTGAATAGTTATGCACGCTCAAGTTTTCCGTTTTTTTGTCTTATTTCTTGTTTCTTTCACAATAAAAAATATTTTGCATCTTCAAAAGTGGTAGGCATGTTGTGTAAATCAAATGATACAACCCCCAAAACATTTTTAATTCCAGGTTATAAGGCAACAAAATATGAAAAATGCCAAGGGGGGTGAATACTTTCGCAAGCCACTGTAGTTGTTTCAGCCAAATATTATTAAGTAACTGGTTCCACTGGCTTTTTTTGTTGTATACTCAACTTTTCGGTCAATGTGTTACCTGAACTTAACATATTTAGTTGGCCCAAACTTAGCTCCAACTTGAGAAAATGTAATATGTTGTGCTTAATTTGTCTCATATGTTCATTCAACTAGAAATGATTATTTTGGCATTTTACCAACCAAAACAATGGCTGTGGAACTAGTTACACGCACAGTGCTTATAACATACAATGTTTTCAACTTACATGATTACATGCATGTTTATACAGTAATTATTATTCAGCATGTCCTCACCTGGGATTTGAACTCTCAACCTCTTGGTTCACAGCATTCAAAGCTTCCTGCTACACCACCATGTCTGCGTCAATGAATAAATCTCAGCTCTGTTAAAAGTACACTCAAGAAAAACGATTTTATTTATCATAGTGATTCCGTAGTGACATTAAAACAGGGTAATATGCCCCACCAACATTAGACAACTATACAGAAAAAAACTACAATTGCTTAAATAAGTAATAAAATCAATGATGAGAGAATAGTCAGATTAACTGATAATTGATACGGACACGATGGCGTAGCAGGACGCTTGGAATGCTATGAACCAAGAGGTTGAGAGTTCAAATCCTTGGTGAGGACATGCTAAATAATAACTACTGTATAAATGAACATGCACAATGTAATCAAATATATAAGTTGAAAACATTGTATGTTAAAAGTGTTGTGTGTGTAACTAGTTCCACTGCATTTCTATTTTAGGTAAGATGCCAAAAATAACAATTGCCAGTTGAATCAACATTTGAGACAAATTGAGCAAACACATCATTTTAAAGTTGATTTAATATTTGCCTACGCTTTGTCATGCTGGAGCTAGGTTTGAGTTGAGTAAACCAAAAAAAAAAGGCAGTTAATAATAATTAGTTGAAACAAGTAGATTTGTGGGTGTTTTTTTTTTGTTTTTTTTACAGTATACGCCTACCAAATTTGACAGCAAAGTTTAATCTAGTTGAAACACCTACAGTATGCCTGTAAGCGACTCATATACCTTTTCACCTGTTGTTTTATCATATCAGGTGAGGAAATAAAATGACAATCCTCACCTGAGGGATGTCATCTTTTTTCAGAGCCAACGTAATCCCTTTATTAACGCTAGTGAGAAATGAAAAAGAGAGAGGAGAGAAAAGAAAGCTAGATCTCTCTGTGGTACACTGGGGAGGAGATAGCTACTATGTTTCTGTTCTCTCCCTGTTGGAGATAGCTGAGGTGGAGGTTTCTGTTCTCTCTCTGTTGGAGATAGCTGAGATGGAGGTTTCTGTTTTCTCCCTGTTGGAGATAGCTGAGGTGGAGGTTTCTGTTCTCTCCCTGTTGGAGATAGCTGAGGTGGAGGTTTCTGTTCTCTCCCTGTTGGAGATAGCTGAGGTGGAGGTTTCTGTTCTCTCCCTGTTGGAGATAGCTGAGGTGGTTTCTGTTCTCTCCCTGTTGGAGATAGCTGAGGTGGAGGTTTCTGTTCTCTCCCTGTTGGAGATAGCTGAGGTGGAGGTTTCTGTTCTCTCCCTGTTGGAGATAGCTGAGGTGGAGGTTTCTGTTCTCTCCCTTTTGGAGATAGCTGAGGTGGAGGTTTCTGTTCTCTCCCTGTTGGAGATAGCTGAGGTGGAGGTTTCTGTTCTCTCCCTTTTGGAGATAGCTGAGGTGGAGGTTTCTGTTCTCTCCCTTTTGGAGATAGCTGAGGTGGAGGTTTCTGTTCTCTCCCTGTTGGAGATAGCTGAGGTGGAGGTTTCTGTTCTCTCCCTTTTGGAGATAGCTGAGGTGGAGGTTTCTGTTCTCTCTCTGTTGGAGATAGCTGAGGTGGAGGTTTCTGTTCTCTCCCTGTTGGAGATAGCTGAGGTGGAGGTTTCTGTTCTCTCCCTTTTGGAGATAGCTGAGGTGGAGGTTTCTGTTCTCTCTCTGTTGGAGATAGCTGAGGTGGAGGTTTCTGTTCTCTCCCTGTTGGAGATAGCTGAGGTGGAGGTTTCTGTTCTCTCCCTTTTGGAGATAGCTGAGGTGGAGGTTTCTGTTCTCTCTCTGTTGGAGATAGCTGAGGTGGAGGTTTCTGTTCTCTCCCTGTTGGAGATAGCTGAGGTGGAGGTTTCTGTTCTCTCCCTGTTGGAGATAGCTGAGGTGGAGGTTTCTGTTCTCTCCCTGTTGGAGATAGCTGAGGTGGAGGTTTCTGTTCTCTCCCTTTTGGAGATAGCTGAGGTGGAGGTTTCTGTTCTCTCTCTGTTGGAGATAGCTGAGGTGGAGGTTTCTGTTCTCTCCCTGTTGGAGATAGCTGAGGTGGAGGTTTCTGTTCTCTCCCTTTTGGAGATAGCTGAGGTGGAGGTTTCTGTTCTCTCTCTGTTGGAGATAGCTGAGGTGGAGGTTTCTGTTCTCTCCCTGTTGGAGATAGCTGAGGTGGAGGTTTCTGTTCTCTCCCTGTTGGAGATAGCTGAGGTGGAGGTTTCTGTTCTCTCCCTGTTGGAGATAGCTGAGGTGGAGGTTTCTGTTCTCTCCCTGTTGGAGATAGCTGAGGTGGATGTTTCTGTTCTCTCCCTGTTGGAGATAGCTGAGGTGGATGTTTCTGTTCTCTCCCTGTTGGAGATAGCTGAGGTGGAGGTTTCTGAGGGAAAGAATATAAAGAACTATAGTAAACACCTACACACACACACACACACACACACACACACACACACACACACACACACACACACACACACACTGAGAATATGATGAACTATTCTGGTTCATTATACTGTGTAGAGGATAGAGATCCAGTACACTGGAGGGGATAGCAGTTCCACCTGGCTAGGTGTGAGCGTATTCTGTAAACCTTGTTATACAATCCCTCAATTCAATTTCAGCAAAATATCCCCTCATTGTTTTATAGGCTGCATGTAAACTCAAACTAACACACACTGATTGTATTTGTGCTTCCCATAATCACGTTACCTTCACCTGATGCTCAGACTAGGCTGGAAGCAGACTACACACTATCTCTATATTATCTCTCTATGGCTCTATCTCTCTCTCTTACTATTATCTCTATCTCTGTATCAATCTATCTCTGTATCTATCTATCTATCTATCTATCTATCTATCTATCTATCTATCTCTCTCTCTCTCTCTCTCTCTCTCTCTCTCTCTCTCTCTCTCTCTCTCTCTCTCTCTCTCTCTCTCTCTCTCTCTCTCTCTCTCTCTCTCTCTCTCTCTCTCTCTCTCTCTCTCTCTCTCTCTCTCTCTCTCTCTCTCTCTCTCTCTCTCTCTCTCTCTCTCTCTCTCTCTCTCTCTCTCTATCTATCCTATCACTTGTATCTCAGTATATATGTCTTGATCATCCATCTATTGTATTTGTTACAGTTTTTCTCAGTCGCTTTGGTGCATTTTTCACATCATCCCTAACATGTGCAAAATAATAAGTGCATTTCTCAGAACAATTTGTACAAACTGCAATATACAATAGATATGTTTCTAAAGCTAGTCAGTCACTAAAAATCCTTAGTACATCTCTCAAAAGTAAATATTCATGCCAATGATCATGTCAGTGTCATCAGAATGATAAGTCATTGAGTCATTGTTCACGAACAAGGTTGTCAAAATGTTTAGGCATGTTGTCAATGGAACTGTGTACTTTGACAGTATTACCTGATGTAAACTTAGGCTACAGTTTGGATGACAGTTACTGTATTGAAAATGCACAAGGCTGCACTTCTATGGCATATATCAATTTCAACAGTACTATTTACATATTACTGTATGTGGGTTATTGATTGAAAGAGACTGGACAACCCAAGGGGCACAAAGGAAAAAAAACTAAATTAGAAAGAAACACAGGAAACCACCCCTAAGGCACAACTTTGCCCACAGCACTGTTCTAGTGCTGTCTCTACACATCCAGACGTTCCTGTCTGTCAGCCCACATATTCTCATCCACATCACACCGGATATTTTCCCTTCCAATGCAACGTGGAAAGAATCTTTTGGAATGCCTTATCCATCCTCTGCAGGCGTCTACTGTGGTGTCCTCACATGCTGCATCCATTGCAGCCAGCAGGGTCATCTGTGTGTGTGGCTGACGATCGTACACCTTCCACCTCCATGCTGAAAAGAACTCCTCAATTGGGTTAAGGAATGGTGAATAAGGTGGGAGGAATTCTATGAGCATCCTCGGGTGGGTCACAAACCATTGCCTTATGATGTTTGATCGATGGAAACTCACATTATCACAAATGACCACATACTTTGGCAAATCCTCTCTAAACAGACCCCTCTCATCATCAGGGATGAGAGCCCTGTAGAGAGTCTCTAAAAAGTTGAGTAGATGCTGGGTGTTGTATGGCCCTAAAAGGGGGATATGGGTTAGGACACCATGCTCCGAAATAGCAGCACACATGGTGATATTTCCTCCCCGTTGGCCTGGCAAATCCACAGTAGCTCTGTGACCGATGATATTCCGACCCCGCCTTCTGCATTTGGTCAGGTTGAAGCCAGCCTCATCCACGTATACAAAGTTGTGAGAGGGTTCACTTGATTCCAACTCCATTATACGCTATATCCCAGAACACACAGTTGAATTTGTTTTGGTAAGGAAGAGTGACATAAAATGTACATATATTGCATGTTCCTTCCACAGCAATGGAAATGTGTGCAGTTTATGCTTACTGTACTATGTAACACTATAAAATGTTGCTGTAAAGTAGTTACATAGATATATGTTTTACCTGTACATACTGGTACCGTAGCTCCTTAACTCTGTCCTCATTCCTTTGGAATGGTACACGGTACAGCTGTTTCATACTCATCTGGTTTCTATGCAGCACCCTGTCGATGGTTGAGATGCTAACCGTATGGATGTTTTCAAAGACATCGTTGTCTTCTATAATGGTCCTTTGTATTTCCCTGAGTCTCATGGCATTGTTTGCTCGGACCATGGTGCAAATAGCCTCCTCCTGTTGAGGTGTGAAAAGGCGTCCTCTGCCACCGGTTTGAGGTAATCTTGCAGTCCTATGTGTGGAAAAATGCAGTGATGCATCGCACACTTTCACATAGACAAAAACTATGCGAACACACATTTTACTGTAAAACATACAGGTGGGTGCATGTAAGGTGCAGTATGTATCTGTATAGAGTATATTTCTGTATGCTGTGAAATACAAGTGGACTACTGTAATATGAAGCATTGTAGGAAGTATACAGTATACTGCTTATATACAGTAACAGTGCACTGTACATTGGTGGACATACCTGTTCTCTCTTCGAAACGTTTGTACTATTGAGGACACGGTTGATCTCCCAATATTCGGCTGCACCCTTCGACCCGCCTCAGCCATTGTAAGGCCATGATTGACAACATGGTCTACAATAGTGGCCCTTATGTCATCAGATATGCGCCTATGTCCTCTTCTGCCTCTTCCTCTGTTTTGCCTTCCACCACGCATCCTTGCTCCTCTTCTTCCTCCTCTTGGCTGTTGACCCTGTTCGTTTCCTGGTCCATCCATTATTGGAAAATTGCAACTCTGTGTTGTGGTCTGTCTATATATGCTTGCCAATTGATTCTTCATGAGATGCACCTTTGAGCAATTTAGACAACTGGTTGATTGTTGGTTGAACTAACACTTTACATTCCTTCATGAGTGAGGGTTAATTTCACCTGCACGATTCAGCAATTTACGTTTTTGTACAAAAGGTCTAATAGAAATGTGTAAAACTATGCTTGACAGTTTATGACAAATAGTTCAACAATTTTGCATGTAATGGCTTATGCAAGGAACTAATGCCTAGATGTTTTGAGGGGTAAGACTATTCAACAGAGAACCATCTACTATATTTTGATCAACATGACATGAGCAATTGAAAATGTGGAAAAAAGCTGACACTTGTACATTATCAATTGCAATATGTACAAAAGCAATTGCAATTTGTTCAAAGGAATAAGAAATTGCTTTAATGATGTGCACAAGTGACTAGATGATTTGGAATTTGTACAAGTAGTATCAAGAATTGCACTTTTGATCTAAGAAATGCACCAAAGCGACTGAGAAAAACTGTAATTGGTCTGGGAACAAGCACAACATGGGTATTGATTGAACCAGAGTTAGCTGCATTTCTGATGTCCAGCTCATGTCCATCTGTGCTCCTATATAGTGCCCATTATAACTGATGTAAAATGGATTCAGAGTGATATGGAATAGGTCATCTAGCCTTTGTTAAGCTGTGTCCCCGTAATGCAGGATGGTCATTGTGGGGATGGTAAAGTTTTTATGGGTCATTGGGGGACTAGTAGAAATGGGCCAAGCAGTGCCCTCATAACCCACTGTGCTCTGACCTACTGACGGGACCATGGGGATCCACTTTGTGCGTGTGTGTGTGTGTGTGAAACCATAGGGGTTCCCCCTCTGCCCTGTGTTGAGATGGGTCCAATAGATGCGTTTTTTGCTTGGTCTACAGGACCCCAGCTCTGTTCTACATTGACTGGATTGACGACAGCCTCTGCCCAGCCAGTCGGACACAGACACAGGCTAGAATCAATGCTGCCTGCGTGTGTCTCAAGCTACATGGGCTCTGTCTCCCATGGCGTCTGCTCTCCCTTCTCTGTTCTGTCTTCTGTCTGCTCTCCCTTCTCTGTTCTGTCTTCTGCCTAGTCTCCCTTCTCTGTTCTGTCTTCTGCCTAGTCTCCCTTCTCTGTTCTGTCTTCTGCCTAGTCTCCCTTCTCTGTTCTGTCTTCTGCCTGGTCTCCCTTCTCTGTTCTGTCTTCTGCCTAGTCTCCCTTCTCTGTTCTGTCTTCTGTCTGCTCTCCCTTCTCTGTTCTGTCTTCTGCCTGGTCTCCCTTCTCTGTTCTGTCTTCTGCCTGGTCTCCGCTGCTAGTAGCAGGGATGGGGAATTGTAAAGTTAACTCAGTCACCCTTTAGATGTGAACTCTTTGTAAACATTAGCTCTCTGTCTCTCAGACATGAGCAGATATTGAGACTATTTTAGAGCACAGAACACGTCTCTCATTCCTGTCATTACAGATTGGGCTATTGTCAGAGTAAATGATGGAGCTTAGGACTTCTGGCTTATATCAGGAGTAAAACAGACACACTTATGGCAGACAGGAAATACTTATTCATTAACAACTGAGCTAATGAGGGAAGAAGATGCTACCACCACCTCCAGCTGGAGCCAAGCAGTGAGACCTCACGCCACTTCTCTGAGTCTGGCGCTGGGCTCTGAGGGGTGTGACAAATCCGGCCTCCTCGGCACAACTCGCTCCCCCTCTAACACCGGCTTCCACAGTGTGTGGGGGGCCAGATTAGGACACATTAATCCACCACAGGAGGCCTTTCAACCCGGCCGACACAGTGATATAGATCAATTAACGCCACGCTGCTTAAATAACTAAGAACAGACGTGGATGATGAAAGTGAATGGGCTGTGGCTGTGCTTAACCAAGGCAAGTAAAATAAAGAAGGGGACAGAAGGGGTTAGTGAAGCTGATAGAGATCAAACAAGGTTGAAGTGCAGACACTAGTGAAAAGTGAAAGCAATGAGAAACAGAAAGAAACAGAAGGAGAGGTGCTTGTCCGTATCCATCTATCCATCTATAAGGTGGAGGGTCTAATATCTCTTAGTCCGTATCCATCTATAAGGTGGAGGGTCTAATGTGTCCTTGTGTCTCTATATTTGATATGTCAGGTTAAGTTCTTCTAATAGGTCTACTAGAGGCTGCTATAGGACCTTATAATCCTGTTAAACACCTGCATAATGGTGGCCTGGTGTTGCCTTCCTCTGCACATCACTGACAGTCCACTCACACTCAACAATGAAGGGGAGACTCCGGGATGCTGACCTTCTAGACAGAGTTGCAAAGAAAAAGCCGTATCTCAGACTGCACATCTTAATCTTTTCTTTTATTGGCCAGTCTGAGATACGGCTTTTTCTTTGCAACTCTGCCTAGAAGGTCAGCATCCCGGAGTCGCCTCTTCACTGTTGACATTGAGACTGGTGTTTTGCGGGCACTATTTAATGAAGCTGCCAGTTGAGGACCTGTGAGGCATCTGTTTCTCAAACTAGACACTCTAATGTATTTGTCCTCTTGCTCAGTTGTGCACTGGGGCCTCCCACTCCTCTTTCTATTCTGGTTGTAGCCAGTTTGCGCTGTTCTGTGAAGGGAGTAGTACACAGCGTTGTATGAGGTCTTCAGTTTCTTGGCAATTTCTTGCATGGAATAGCCTTAATTTCTCAGAACAAGAATAGACTGACGAGTTTCAGAAGACATTTCTTTGTTTCTGGCCATTTTGAGACTACAATTGAATCCACAATTGCTGATGCTCCAGATACTCAACTAGTCTCAAGAAGGCCAGTTTTATTGCTTCTTTAATCAGCACAACAGTTTTCAGCTGTGCTAACATAATTGCAAAAGGGTTTTCTAATGATCAATTAGCCTTTTAAAATGATAAACTTGGATTAGCAAACACAACGTGCCATTGGAACACAGGACTGATGGTTGCTGATAATGGGCCTCTGTACGCCTATGTAGATATTCCATTAAAAAACAGCCGGTTCCAGCTACAATAGCCATTTACAACATTAACAATGTCTACACTGTATTTCTGATCAATTTGATGTTATTTTAATGGACAAATAAATTGCTTTTCTTTCGAAAACAAGGACATTTCTAAGTGACCCCAAACGTTTGAACGGCAATGTACATATACACATACACGGACACACACAAGCGCACATACACGCACATGCACACACATGTAAACACACACATAATCTATATTAGACAATGGGAGCGAGGTCAGTGTCAGCGTTACAGAACAGAACAAGCTGCATCAGCAGAACATGAACAGCTGGGAGAGAGCAACTGGAAACCTGCTAGACTCACAGGAGTGGAGGATGGAGGGATGGAGGGATGGAGGCAGGGAGAGAAAGAAAGAGAGAGAGATCCAACAACAGAAAGAGAATGATCCAACTACAGAAAGAGAATGATCCAACAACAGAAAGAGAATGATCCAACTACAGAAAGAGAATGATCCAACAACAGAAAGAGAATGATCCAACTACAGAAAG
>NW_028160696.1:222611-225111 GCF_964263955.1 Coregonus lavaretus
CTGTCTCTAACCTGTACCTACTCTAACCTGTCTCTAACCTGTACCTATTCTAACCTGTACCTACTCTAACATGTCTCTAACCTGTACCTACTCTAACCTGTACCTGCTCTAACCTGTACCTACTCTAACCTGTACCTGCTCTAACCTGTACCTACTATAACCTGTCTCTAACCTGTACCTGCTCTAACCTGTACCTGCTCTAACCTGTCTCTAACCTGTACCTACTCTAACCTGTACCTGCTCTAACCTGTACCTACTATAACCTGTACCTACTCTAACCTGTACCTACTCTAACCTGTACCTACTCTAACCTGTACCTAATCTAACCTGTACCTACTATAACCTGTACCTACTCTAACCTGTACCTACTCTAACCTGTACCTACTCTAACCTGTACCTACTCCAACCTGTCTCTAACCTGTACCTACTCTAACCTGTCTCTAACCTGTACCTACTCTAACCTGTACCTGCTTTAACCTGTACCTACTCTAACCTGTACCTGCTCTAACCTGTACCTACTATAACCTGTCTCTAACCTGTACCTGCTCTAACCTGTACCTGCTCTAACCTGTCTCTAACCTGTACCTACTATAACCTGTACCTGCTCTAACCTGTACCTACTATAACCTGTACCTACTCTAACCTGTACCTACTCTAACCTGTACCTACTCTAACCTGTACCTGCTCTAACCTGTACCTACTATAACCTGTACCTAAGCTAACATTATGTTGTCCCGTCTCCTTATCAATACAGTACTTTTACTTTTACTTCACTACATTCTTAAAGAAAATAATGTACTTTTTACTCCATACATTTTCCCTGACACCCAAAAGTACTTGTTACAATTTGAATGCTTAGCAGTACATGAAAATGGTCAAATTCACGCACTTATCAAGAGAACATTCCTGGTCATCCCTACTGCCTCTGATCTGGCAGACTCATAAACACAAATACTTAGTTTGTAAATTATGTCTGAGTGTTGGAGTGTGTCCCTGGCTATCAAATAATAATAATAATAATAATAATAAGGATATCGTGCCGTCTGGTATGTTAATATCAGGAATTTGATGTATAGCATTTTACTTTTACTTTTTACTTTTACTCAAGTATGACAATTTAGTACTTTTTCCACCACTGTACTTAAGTACATTTAAAACCAGATACTTTTAGACTTTTACTCAAGTAGTATTTAACTGGGTTACTTTCACTTTTACTTGAATCATTTTCTATTAAGGTATCTTTACAATTGAGGGCTTTTTCCACCTCTGGCTGCCAGCACATCAGCTCGGTACTGGTGCCCTGTGTATATAGCCAAGTTATTACCTCGTACCCCTGCACATCAGCTCGGTACTGGTGCCCTGTGTATATAGCCAAGTTATCATTACTCATTGTGTAATTAATCATCATTTATCTTTCTTTTTATTTTGTCTGTCTGCGTTGTTGGGAAGGGCCCGTAAAGTAAGCATTTCACTGTTAGTCTACACTTGTTGTCTACCAAGCATGTGACAAATATATATAGATTTGTTTTGATTGATTTAATTGACTCTCGCCCAGGCATCTGTGCTGTCCCATGCGTATCCCATTCAGTACCATTCAGATAAAACAAACTAGGAGGTGTGGACCCTAGAGGCCTGTTTCCCGGACACAAATTAAGCCTATCGTCCCAGACCAAAAAAGCATGCTCAATGGAGAATCTTCATTGAAATTGGCTTAATGGCCAGGGACAGGCTTAATCTGTGTCCAGGAAACTTGCCCTGAAGGTCGTTAGTTAGTGAGAGTGATGTTACCCCGGAGGAGTGAGGAGTCACCTTCAGAGGTCAGTGGAGACAGTTGGTCAGTCAGTCAGTCAGTCAGTCAGTTGGTGACCTCACCGGATGGGGACAGAAGGCTAAGTGTTATCTGTATAGGAGCTGTCCTGTGATCTGATGCCCTTGACTGTGTCCACCCTGGGGGATAGGGGTAGGACTGGACTGGGGCATTTTAAAAGTCACTGTGATGCTGCTGCCTTTACTGAACATGGCGTGAAACAGATGTTTGGTCTCTCTCCAGACTGGGGAGTATAACTAAACATCTGATTAGTCTCTATCACTCCCCAAGACCCTCAGTCTCTCTCTCTCTCTCTCTCTCTCTCTCTCTCTCTCTCTCTCTCTCTTGCTTTCCCCCACTTTCTTTCTCTCTACCTCTCTCCCCACTTTCTCTCTCTCTCCCTCCCTCTCTCTCTCCCCACATTCTCTCTCTCTCCCCACATTCTCTTTCTCTCTCTCGCTCCCCCTCTCTCTCTCTCTCCCCACTTTCTCTCTCTCTCCCTCCCTCTCTCTCTCCCCACATTCTCTCTCTCTCTCCCCACTTTCTCTCTCTCTCCCTCCCTCTCTCTCTCCCCACATTCTCTCTCTCTCTCCCCACTTTCTCTTTTTCTCTCTCCCTCCCCCTCACTCTCTCTCCCCACTTTCTATCTCTCTCTATCTCCCCACTTTCTCTCTCTCTATCTCCCCACTTTCT
>NW_028160696.1:230111-242611 GCF_964263955.1 Coregonus lavaretus
CACCAAACCACCATGATGAACTGACAGTAACTGACTGACTGACCACCAAACCACCACTGACTGATGAACTGACAGTAACTGACTGACTGACCACCAAACCTCCACTGACTGATGAACTGACAGTAACTGACTGACTGACCACCAAACCACCACTGACTGATGAACTGACAGTAACTGACTGACTGACCACCAAACCACCATGATGAACTGACAGTAACTGACTGACTGACCACCAAACCGCCATGATGAACTGACAGTAACTGACTGACTGACTGACCACCAAACCACCATGATGAACTGACAGTAACTGACTGACTGACCACCAAACCACCATGATGAACTGACAGTAACTGACTGACTGACCACCAAACCACCATGATGAACTGACAGTAACTGACTGACTGACCACCAAACCACCATGATGAACTGACAGTAACTGACTGACTGACTGACCACCAAACCGCCACTGAATGATGAACTGACAGTAACTGACTGACTGACTGACCACCAAACCGCCACTGAATGATGAACTGACAGTAACTGACTGACTGACCGAATGAGCGCCTGGACTAACTAGCTCCCAGCGTGTTCAGGCCAGTCTCTGGATATTGTCACCTTATAGGGACAGATGCTCTGCCACATGCCCAGTCTGGTCAACAGCATGGAGGGGCCACTCTACCTCTGCACCTCCTATGGTGATCACAGAGGATCAAACAGAGCAGGGGAAGCTGTGGTCAGACATTCACATATGGTCACACAACCTGGCTGGAGCATTACCTCATCACAATCAACAGTGGGTTTCTGATAGAGATAGAGAACGAGAGAAGAGAGACAGAGAGAGAGAGAGAAAGAGAGAAGAGAGGGAGAGAGAGAGAGAGAGAGAGGGAAGAGAGAGAGAGAAAGAGAGAAGAGAGAAGATAGAGAGAGAGAGGGGAGAGAGAGAGAGAGAGAGAAAGAGAGAAGAGAGGGAGAGAGAGAGAGAGAGAATGTGAGAATGTGCGTGCACGTGTCTCCCTCCCTCCCTGCCTCCCTCCCTCCTTGTCTCCCTCCCTGTCTCCCTGCCTCCCTCCCTCCTTGTCTCCCTCCCTCCCTCCCTCCCTCCCTGTCTCCCTGCCTCCCTCCCTGTCTCCTTGCCTCCCTCCCTGTCTCCCTGCCTCCCTCCCTCCCTCCCTGCCTCCCTCCCTGTCTCCCTGCCTCCCTCCCTCCCTCCCTCCCTGCCTCCCTCCCTCCCTCCCTCCCTCCCTCCCTCCCTGCATGTGTGTGTGTACTAATCTACTCCTAAACCCACTCTTCTTCTACCTGGGAACCCTGGTGCGTTCTCCATCTCCCAAACTGTCAGCCACAAATGTAATCATCCATCTTCCCCCTGCCAGAGCAGTTCTATGAATGATGTCCCTGGCTCAATAAATGTGACACCCAAGAACAAAGGTGACGAATGGAAAACATGCCGTTTGATTGATCTGGTGTCCACGAGCTAGATAAGGCTAACAAATACAGCAGTCTTCTCTCTGGTGATTTCTGAAACGGAGAGAAAAGCACATTTAATGGGACGGGGACATGACAGGCAACACTGTCTGCTGGCTTGAGTGTAACAACTGGCATTGAACACACACACACACACAGACATATATACACGCACACACACATACACACATACACGCAAGTGTACAAACTGAGCAGCATAATAAGAATCTGGTAGCAGCCGTTGAGATGTGTGCTAAGGTGCGGAGAATCAGAGCAGGCATCAGACCTCATGTTCTGATACCGTCTGCCCAATGGTAATGTAGAGAACAATTTGTGGCTGGGGTGTGTGGGGTCCTTGATGATGCTGCGGGCCTTCCTCAGGCACCGTTTCAAGTAGGTGTCCTGGATGGGTGGGAGCACAGCCCCAGTGATGTTCTGGGCCATCTTCACCACCCGCTGGAGGGCCTTGCGGTCGCGGACGGAGCAATTCCCGTACCAGGCCATGATGCAGGTCAGGACAATCTTGATGGTGCAGCGATAGTATTTGGAGAGGACCCGGGGCGGCATGCCGAATTTCTTCAGCCGCCTTTGAAAGTAGAGACGTTGTTGCTATTTGGGATGTAGCCCAGGTCTCCACTGTGGACGGTTATGATGTTCTGCTCTGCTGGAATAGAGCTGGTCTGTAGTTGCTGACTTTCTTTTTCCTCTTAGCCACGCCAGTAAATGAGAGAGAACAGCTGACATCTGTAGACCCCTTGTCATATATCCTTCCCATGCTGATCTGTTATACAAAACTGCAGACTGCAGTGTGTATAAAGGACCCATGGAGCATATTGGATATGTTTCCATGGTGACACTTTATTTGGAAAGTCTCCATCTCTCCTCTCCATCCTCCATCTCTCCTCTCCATCCTCCATCTCTCCTCTCCATCCTCCATCTCTTCTCTCCATCCTCCATCTCTTCTCTCCATCCTCCATCTCTCCTCTTCATCCTCCATCTCTCATCCTCCATCTCTCCTCTTCATCCTCCATCTCTTATCCTCCATCTCTCCTCTCCATCCTCCATCACTCCTCTCCATCCTCCATCTCTCCTCTTCATCCTCCATCTCTCATCCTCCATCTCTCCTCTTCATCCTCCATCTCTTCATCCTCCATCTCTCCTCTCCATCCTCCATCTCTCCTCTCCATCCTCCATCTCTCCTCTCCATCCTCCATCTCTCCTCTCCATCCTCCATCTCTCCTCTCCATCCTCCATCTCTCCTCTACATCCTCCATCTCTCCTCTCCATCCTCCATCTCTCCTCTCCATCCTCCATCTCTCCTCTCCATCCTCCATCTCTCCTCTCCATCCTCCATCTCTCCTCTCCATCCTCCATCTCTCCTCTCCATCCTCCATCTCTCCTCTCCATCCTCCATCTCTCCTCTTCATCCTCCATCTCTCATCCTCCATCTCTCCTCTTCATCCTCCATCTCTCCATCCTCCATCTCTCCTCTTCATCCTCCATCTCTCCTCTCCATCCTCCATCTCTCCTCTTCATCCTCCATCTCTCCTCTCCATCCTCCATCTCTCCTCTCCATCCTCCATCTCTTCTCTCCATCCTCCATCTCTCCTCTCCATCCTCCATCTCTCCTCTCCATCCTCCATCTCTCCTCTCCATCCTCCATCTCTCCTCTTCATCCTCCATCTCTCCTCTTCATCCTCCATCTCTCCTCTCCATCCTCCATCTCTTCTCTCCATCCTCCATCTCTTCTCTCCATCCGCCATCTCTCCTCTTCATCCTCCATCTCTCATCCTCCATCTCTCCTCTTCATCCTCCATCTCTTATCCTCCATCTCTCCTCTCCATCCTCCATCACTCCTCTCCATCCTCCATCTATCCTCTTCATCCTCCATCTCTCCTCTTCATCCTCCATCTCTCCATCCTCCATCTCTCCTCTCCATCCTCCATCTCTCCTCTCCATCCTCCATCTCTCCTCTTCATCCTCCATCTCTCCTCTCCATCCTCCATCTCTCCTCTCCATCCTCCATCTCTTCTCTCCATCCTCCATCTCTCCTCTCCATCATCATCTCTCCACTCCATCCTCCATCTCTCCTCTCCATCCTCCATCTCTCCTCTCCATCCTCCATCTCTCCTCTCCATCCTCCATCTCTCCTCTTCATCCTCCATCTCTCCTCTTCATCCTCCATCTCTCCTCTCCATCCTCCATCTCTCCTCTCCATCCTCCATCTCTCCTCTCCATCCTCCATCTCTCCTCTTCATCCTCCATCTCTCCTCTCCATCCTCCATCTCTCCTCTCCATCCTCCATCTCTCCTCTCCATCCTCCATCTCTCCTCTTCATCCTCCATCTCTCCTCTTCATCCTCCATCTCTCCTCTCCATCCTCCATCTCTCCTCTCCATTCTCCATCTCTCCTCTCCATCCTCCATCTCACCTCTCCATCCTCCATCTCTCCTCTCCATCCTCCATCTCTTCTCTCCATCCTCCATCTCTCCTCTCCATCCTCCATCTCTCCTCTTCATCCTCCATCTCTCCTCTCCATCCTCCATCTCTCCTCTCCATCCTCCATCTCTCCTCTCCATCCTCCATCTCTCCTCTTCATCCTCCATCTCTCCTCTTCATCCTCCATCTCTCCTCTCCATCCTCCATCTCTCCTCTCCATTCTCCATCTCTCCTCTCCATCCTCCATCTCTCCTCTCCATCCTCCATCTCTCCTCTCCATCCTCCATCTCTCCTCTTCATCCTCCATCTCTTCTCTCCATCCTCCATCTCTCCTCTCCATCCTCCATCTCTCCTCTCCATTCTCCATCTCTCCTCTCCATCCTCCATCTCTCCTCTCCATCCTCCATCTCTCCTCTCCATCCTCCATCTCTCCTCTCCATCCTCCATCTCTCCTCTCCATCCTCCATCTCTCCTCTCCATCCTCCATCTCTCCTCTTCATCCTCCATCTCTCCTCTTCATCCTCCATCTCTCCTCTCCATCCTCCATCTCTCCATCCTCCATCCTCCATCTCTCCTCTCCATCCTCCATCTCTCCTCTCCATCCTCCATCTCTCCTCTCCATCCTCCATCCCTGCTCTTCATCCTCCATCTCTCCTCTTCATCCTCCATCTCTCCTCTCCATCCTCCATCTCTCCTCTCCATTCTCCATCTCTCCTCTCCATCCTCCATCTCTCCTCTCCATCCTCCATCCCTGCTCTTCATCCTCCATCTCTCCTCTTCATCCTCCATCTCTCCTCTCCATCCTCCATCTCTCCTCTCCATTCTCCATCTCTCCTCTCCATCCTCCATCTCTCCTCTCCATCCTCCATCTCTCCTCTCCATCCTCCATCTCTCCTCTCCATCCTCCATCTCTCCTCTTCATCCTCCATCTCTCCTCTTCATCCTCCATCTCTCCTCTTCATCCTCCATCTCTCTTCTTCATCCTCCATCTCTCCTCTTCATCCTCCTCTGTCTGAGAGAGTTGATGAAATGACCTTTTCTTTTCCTCTGTTTCTATCCCCATACACGTTGGAGGACTGTCTGTGTGTGTGTTTGTGTGTGTGTGTGTGTGTGTGTGTGTGTGTGTGTGTGTGTGTGTGTGTGTGTGTGTGTGTGTGTGTGTGTGTGTGTGTGTGTGTGTGTGTGTCTGGGCCAGTGCATGTGTGTGTGTGACCTTTTCATCTGTGTCAAACCTCCCTCTCAGACTTGACCCATGGTGAGGGACTCTTCAAAATGAACTTTTATCTGCCACCTTTATCTCTGTCATCTCACTGCAAATACTACCTCTATTTTTGAACACCTCCTAGTGGGAAAAGGAGGAGCGCGACAGAGAGGCGGTGAAGGGAGAAATGGTTGTTAAACACTCTGGCCGTTCTAGCCCATATGTTGTGTATGTGTGTTGGGGGGGTAGTTGGTTAATAAATGCATGACTTCACACAAACGACTCATTGACTTGCAACAGCTTGACTTGGGGACTTTGAACATTGAGCAAAAACACAGAGACAGGGAAGCATGCAAACACATAGGTGGCTGTCTGTCTGGGAACAGGCTGTACTAACCCTAACCCTATCCCTGTATTAACACTAACCCTATCCCTGTATTAACCCTAACCCTATCCCTGTATTAACCCTAACCCTATCCCTGTATTAACACTAACCCTATTCCTGTATTAACCCTAACCCTATCCCTGTACTAACCCTAACCCTATTCCTGTACTAACCCTAACCCTATCCCTGTACTAACCCTAACCCTATCCCTGTATTAACACTAACCCTATCCCTGTATTAACCCTAACCCTATCCCTGTATTAACCCTAACCCTATCCCTGTATTAACACTAACCCTATCCCTGTACTAACCCTAACCCTATCCCTGTATTAACCCTAACCCTATCCCTGTACTAACCCTAACCCTATCCCTGTATTAACACTAACCCTATCCCTGTACTAACCCTAACCCTATCCCTGTATTAACCCTAACCCTATCCCTGTATTAACACTAACCCTATCCCTGTATTAACCCTAACCCTATCCCTGTACTAACCCTAACCCTATCCCTGTATTAACACTAACCCTATCCCTGTATTAACCCTAACCCTATCCCTGTATTAACCCTAACCCTATCCCTGTATTAATCCTAACCCTATACCTGTATTAACCCTAACCCTATCCCTGTATTAACACTAACCCTATCCCTGTACTAACCCTAACCCTATCCCTGTATTAACACTAACCCTATCCCTGTATTAACCCTAACCCTATCCCTGTATTAACACTAACCCTATTCCTGTATTAACCCTAACCCTATCCCTGTACTAACCCTAACCCTATCCCTGTATTAACACTAACCCTATCCCTGTATTAACCCTAACCCTATCCCTGTATTAACACTAACCCTATCCCTGTACTAACCCTAACCCTATCCCTGTATTAACTCTAACCCTATCCCTGTATTAACCCTAACCCTATCCCTGTATTAACTCTAACCCTATCCCTGTATTAACCCTAACCCTATCCCTGTATTAACTCTAACCCTATCCCTGTACTAACCCTAACCCTATACCTGTATTAACACTAACCCTATCCCTGTATTAACCCTAACCCTATCCCTGTATTAACCCTAACCCTATCCCTGTACTAACCCTAACCCTATCCCTGTACTAACCCTAACCCTATCCCTGTACTAACCCTAACCCTATCCCTGTACTAACCCTAACCGTTATTCCTGTACTAACCCTAACCCTATCCCTGTACTAACCCTAACCCTATTCCTGTACTAACCCTAACCCTATCCCTGTACTAACCCTAACCCTATCCCTGTACTAACCCTAACCCTATTCCTGTACTAACCCTAACCCTATTCCTGTACTAACCCTAACCCTATCCCTGTACTAACCCCACATCCACAGCCAAACAGAAAGAGCTTCTCATTAACACATCATTACGGTCGTAACCAGACAAAAGCAGTGCAGGTTTAAATCGACTACTGTATGCAGCAGAGAAAGATGAGATGACTTCCTTACTCTCCTCTGGTCTTCTCTAGTCACCTCTGGTCTACTCTCCGCTGGTCTCCTCTAGTCACCTCTGGTCTCCTCTAGTATCTAGTCTACTCTGGTCTCCTCTTGTCTCCTCTGGTCTCCTCTAGTCTCCTCTAGTCACCTCTGATACTACTCTAGTATCTGGTCTCCTCTGGTCTCCTCTAGTCACCTCTTGTCTCCTCTGGTCTCCTATTATCTCTTCTAGTCACCTCTTGTCTCCTCTGGTCTCCTCTAGTCTCCTCTAGTCACCTCTGGTCTCCTCTAGTATCTGGTCTCCTCTGGGCTCCTCTAGTCACCTCTTGTCTCCTCTGGTCTCCTATAATCTCCTCTAGTCACCTCTTGTCTCCTCTGGTCTCCTATAATCTCCTCTAGTCACCTCTGGTCTCCTCTAGTCACCTCTGGTCTCCTCTGGTCTCCTCTAGTATCTGGTCTCCTCTGGGCTCCTCTAGTCACCTCTTGTCTCCTCTGGTCTCCTATAATCTCCTCTAGTCACCTCTTGTCTCCTCTGGTCTCCTATAATCTCCTCTAGTCAGCTCTGGTCTCCTCTAGTCACCTCTGGCCTCCTCTAGTCACCTCTGGTCTCCTCTAGTCACCTCTGGTCTCCTCTAGTCTCCTCTAGTCTCCTCTGGTCACCTCTGTTCTCCTCTAGTCACCTCTGGCCTCCTCTAGTCACCTCTGGTCTCCTCTAGTCACCTCTGGTCTCCTCTAGTCTCCTCTAGTCTCCTCTAGTCTCCTCTAGTCTCCTCTAGTCTCCTCTAGTCACCTCTAGTCTCCTCTGGTCTCCTCTAGTCTCCTCTAGTCACCTCTGGTCTCCTCTAGTATCTGGTCTCCTCTGGTCTCCTCTAGTCTCCTCTAGTCTCCTCTAGTCACATCTGTTCTCCTCTGGTCTCCTCTGGAGATGAGATGTGAAAACAATGGGGAAAACAGTCCATGTGTCAAACCATGTGTTTGTAATATGGTTGTAATATGGTTGTAATATGGATTTAATATTTTTGTAATATGGATTTTAATATGGTTGTAATATGGTTTTAATATGGTTGTAATATGGTTGTAATATGGTTTCAATATGGTTGTAATATGGTTTAAATATGGTTGTAATATGGTTGTAATATGGTTGTAATATGGTTGTAATTTTAACTTCTGTTTTATGACAAGACTGACCATTATTATGTGAACTGGTGGTATTTAGCTGTGCTCTTTTGTTAACAAGGATATAATTAGTGTGATGTGTTTAATAACATTGCCTTTGAATTGATGCGTGGATATGTATTGTGATTGTCTAATACGTAAATTAAATCAATTCAATCCGTCACCCCAGTTATTGAGATAATTTTGACTGGTGAGTTATATAGACTACTGTAATGCTTTAATGCTGGGATAATTCTCTCCAAGAACTTGGTTTTCAATGCATGGTTTTATCAGCATACATTGTGTATCTGTTCCAGTGAGTTAGATGGATCAGCGGAGCGCGGCAGGGTGATTATCATAGGATTTAGAGGTGCATATGGCCCAATCGACACAGGGTAACACCTTCTCTGGGCTGGAGCCAAATGGGGAAACTAGCACATTTATTCAGTGTTAACACAAGGTTAATGTACTACGGAGGGGTTAAAAAACAAGTGGTGTATTGTGTGTAAGCTGAATTCATTTTATATATATATATATATATATGTATGTTGTCACGATCGTCGTAATGAACAGACCAAGGCGCAGCGTGATGAACGAACATGTTTAACTTTATTATCTTTAGTGATAATAGAACACAATCAACAAAACAAGAAACGACTCGTGAAGTCCACGGTAACAATGACCGAACACGGAACAAGAACCCACAAACACAAAGGGAAAATAGACAGTATAAATATGGCTCCCAATCAGAGACAACCAACGACAGCTGACACTCGTTGCCTCTGATTGGGAGTCACTCTAGCCAACATAGAAATACACACAACAGAATTACCAACATAGAATTAAACACATAGAATGAACACACCCTGGCTCAACATATAGAGTCCCAGAGCCAGGGTGTGACAGTACCCCCCCCCTAAAGGCGCGGACTGCGACCGCGCCTCAACCTGAACAAAACAGGGGAGGGCTGGGCGGGCATACCTCCTCGGCGGCGGTTCTGGCTCCGGCCTTGACCACCACCCTCCAATAAACCCCCCATAGCGCCCCTGGTCCAGTCTGGCCCCGCCGGCTGGAGCTGAACTGGACTTAGCAGGAGCGGTTAGCTTCAGCTCCATAGGGTAGCAGTTGACCGGTACCTTACCAGGCACCGGTGACCCAGGCACGGGTTGTGCTGGACTGACGACGCGCACCCCTGGCTTGGTGCGTGGAGGAGGAACGGGCCTTACCAGGCTGATGACGCGCACCCCTGGCTTGGTGCGTGGAGGAGGAACGGGCCTTACCAGGCTGACGACTCGCACCCCTGGCTTAGTGCGTGGAGGAGGAACGGGCCTTACCAGGCTGACGACTCGCACCCCTGGCTTGGTGCGTGGAGGAGGGACGGGCCTTACCAGGCTGACGTCTCGCACCCCTGGCTTAGTGCGAGTAGCAGGAACAGGCCTTACCAGGCTGACGTCTCGCACCCCTGGCTTAGTGCGAGTAGCAGGAACAGGCCGGGCCGGGCTGGCGACGCGCACCGTAGACTTGGTGCGAGTGGCAGGAACAGGCCGGGCCGGGCTGGCGACGCGCACCGTAGACTTGGTGCGAGTGGCAGGAACAGGCCGGGCCGGGCTGGCGACGCGCACCGTAGACTTGGTGCGAGTGGCAGGAACAGGCCGGGCCGGGCTGGCGACGCGCACCGTAGACTTGGTGCGAGTGGCAGGAACAGGCCGGGCCGGGCTGGCGACGCGCACCGTATACTTGGTGCGAGTGGCAGGAACAGGCCGGACTGGGCTGGCGACGCACACCGTAGGCTTGGTGTGTAGAGCAGGGACAGGCCGGACTGGGCTGGCGACGCACACCGTAGGCTTGGTGCGTAGAGCAGGGACAGGCCGGGCTGGGCTGGCGACGCACACCGTAGGCTTGGTGCGTAGAGCAGGGACAGGCCGGGCTGGGCTGGCGACGCACACCGTAGGCTTGGTGCGTGGAGCAGGGACAGGCCGGACCGGGCTGGCGACGCACACCGTAGGCTTGGTGCGTGGAGCAGGGACAGGCCGAACCGGGCTGTGGAGACGGATAGGAGACCTGGAGTGAAGAGCGGCCACAACCCGTCCTGGCTGAATGCCTACCCTCACACACTCTGTGTGAGGCATCCGCACAGGACGTACAGGGCGGTGTATCTGTAACCTGGTGGCCTTCTGAATCCGCCCCTTTTCTGCCTCCGTCAGCCCCGTCGTCCATGCCGTGTGCCCCCCCCTAAAAAATTTCTGGGGTTGCCTCTCGCCTGTCCGACGTTGACCCGTTTGGCGCCGCTGCTCCTCTCTACGGCGCGCCTCCACCGTCTCTTCTCCCGGCGCTTCCTCCCATGTCCAGCCCAAGAGCTGCCCCTGGACACGCTGCTTGGTCGTTGCATGGTGGGTTCTTCTGTCACGATCGTCGTAATGAACAGACCAAGGCGCAGCGTGATGAACGAACATGTTTAACTTTATTATCTTTAGTAATAATAGAACACAATCAACAAAACAAGAAACGACTCGTGAAGTCCACGTTAACAATGACCGAACACGGAACAAGAACCCACAAACACAAAGGGAAAATAGACAGTATAAATATGGCTCCCAATCAGAGACAACCAACGACAGCTGACACTCGTTGCCTCTGATTGGGAGTCACTCTAGCCAACATAGAAATACACACAACAGAATTACCAACATAGAATTAAACACATAGAATGAACACACCCTGGCTCAACATATAGAGTCCCAGAGCCAGGGTGTGACATATGTAGACAGTACCAGTCAGAAGTTTGGACACACCTACTCATTCAAGGATTTTTCTTTATGTTTTACTATTTTCTACATTGTAGAATAATTGTGAAGACATCAAAACTATGAAATAACACACATGGAATGATGTAGTAACCCAAAAAGTGTTAAACAAATCAAAATATATTTGAGATTTGAGATTCTTCAAATAGCCACCATTTGCCTTGATGACAGCTTTGCACACTCTTGGCATTCTCTCAACCAGCTTCACCTGGAATGCTTTTCTAACAGTCTTGAAGGAGTTCCCACATATGCTTAGCGCTTGTTGGCTGCTTTTCCTTCACTCTGCCATCCGACTCATCCCAAACCATCTCAATTTGGTTGAGGTCGGGGGATTGTGGAGGTCAGGTCATCTGATGCAGCACTCCATAACTCTCCTTCTTGGTAAAATAGCCCTTACACAGCCTGGAAGTGTGTTGGGTCATTGTCCTGTTGAAAAACAAATGATAGTCCCACTAAGCCCAAACCAGATGGGATGGCGTATCGCTACAGAATGCTGTGGTAGCCATGCTAGTTAAGTGTGCCTTGAATTCTAAATAAATCCCAGACAGTGTCACCAGCAAAGCACCCCCACACCATAACACCTCCTCCTCCATGCTTTACGGTGGGAACTACACATGCAGAGATCATCCGTTCACCCACACCGCGTCTCACAAAGACACGGAGGTTGGATCCAAAAATCTCAAATTTGGACTCCAGAACAAAGGACAAATTTCCACCAGTCTAATGTCCATTGCTCGTGTTTCTTGGCCCAAGCAGGTCTCTTCTTCTTATTGGTGTCCTTTAGTAGTGGTTTCTTTGCAGCAATTCGATCATGAAGGCCTGATTCACACAGTCCCTTCTGAACAGTTGATGTTGAGATGTGTCAGTTACTTGAACTCCTTGAAGCATTTATTCAGGCTGCAATTTCTGAGGCTGGTGACTCTAATGAACTTATCCTCTGCAGAAGAGGTAACTCTGGGTCTTCCATTCCTGTGGTGGTCCTCATGAGAGCCAGTTTCATCATAGCGCTTGATGGTTTTTGCGACTGCACTTGAAGAAACTTTCAAAGTTCTTGAAATGTTCCGTATTGACTGATCTTCATGTCTTAAAGTAATGATGGACTGTCGTTTTTCTTTGCTTATTTGAGCTGTTCTTGCCATAATATGGACTTGGTCTTTTACCAGATAGGGCTATCTTCTGTATACCCCCCCACCTTGTCACAACACAACTGATTGGCTCAAACACATTAAGAAGGAAAGAAATTCCACGAATTAACTTTTAAGAAGGCACACCAGTAAATTGAAAAACATTCCAGGTGACTACTACCTCATGAAGCTGGTTGAGAGAATGCAAAGCGTGTGCAAAGTTGTTATCAAGGCAAAGAGTGGCTATTTGAAGAATCTTAAATCTCAAATATATTTTGATTTGTTTAACACTTTTTTGGTTACTACATGATTCCATATGTGTTATTTCATCGTTTTGATGTCTTCATTATCATTCTACAATGTAAAAAATTGTAAAAATAAAGAAAAACCCTTGAATGAGTAGGTGTGTCCAAACTTTTGACTGGTGGTGTATGTATTGTAGGTGGTGTGTAGAGTGAAAAGGGAAA
>NW_028160696.1:247611-310111 GCF_964263955.1 Coregonus lavaretus
CGCATACATTTTGTTTCTTTCTCAGTAGCAAAATGTTTCACTTTCTAAGCTTTGGCATCTTCTCTAATTATGCCCCCACCCCTTGTAAACAAAGCTATTTTGCTCCCAACCAAATTTGGGAAGTTGTGTTATCGTAACACCCCCCTCCCCCACTCCCCACCCCCTTCCCCACCAAATAACAGAAAATGGCTGACAAATAAACTAAAAAACAGATGCTCCCCTGGCTTTCCAGTGGTGTCTGTCATCTGGAGCCCCTCTATTAACCCCATGGAGCGAGCTTGGCTCAGCCTCAGCCACAGAACTGATGTCAACTAGCAACAAATGAACCTGTTTCTCCCCCAAATGAGAGACTGGAGAACAATAGAGAGGCGGAGCAACAGGGCTGACACTGACCATGAGACATAGTGATGTCTACAGGGTTGACACTGACCATGAGACATAGTGGTGTCTACAGGGTTGACACTGACCATGAGACATAGTGGTGTCTACAGGGTTGACACTGACCATGAGACATAGTGATGTCTACAGGGTTGACACTGACCATGAGACATAGTGATGTCTACAGGGCTGACCATGAGACATAGTGATGTCTACAGGGTTGACACTGACCATGAGACATAGTGGTGTCTACAGGGTTGACACTGACCATGAGACATAGTGATGTCTACAGGGTTGACACTGACCATGAGACATAGTGGTGTCTACAGGGTTGACACTGACCATGAGACATAGTGGTGTCTTCAGGGTTGACGCTGACCATGAGACATAGTGGTGTCTACAGGGCTGACCATGAGACATAGTGATATCTACAGGGCTGACACTGACCATGAGACATAGTGATGTCTTCAGGGCTGACAATGAGACATAGTGGTGTCTACAGGGCTGACACTGACCATGAGACATAGTGATGTCTTCAGGGCTGACAATGAGACATAGTGGTGTCTACAGGGCTGACACTGACCATGAGACATAGTGATGTCTTCAGGGCTGACAATGAGACATAGTGGTGTCTACAGGGCGTGTTGTAGACTGAGCGATGGAGGGCAATGAGAGAGTCACATGCACACACACACACACACATACACACACACACACACACACACAGTACAAGCTCCCTACAGGCCCCAGAAGTATCCTGTAATGGCCTGCCAGCTTGAGCCAGCGTGTGTCCATGTGGTACGATGGTTCGCTAATAAAACAGCAGGGTATCCTCTTCCACCCTGCACTGTCCAGCCAGACCTGAGTTCAACCAGTATTCGTTTACATTCTTCTTTATCTTCTCTTGATTGCGCTTACCTGGCATAAAGGAACTAATGGAATAGTTCCAAAAGTGCAAACCCTGACACAAGACAGGCAGGCTGAATCAAACACTCAGAGCACTTTTATTTTGAAAGAAAACAAACACTATGTGAACCCCTGCTCTCTCCAGTCAACCAGACCCCCCTCCATCACTCTGTGGTGTCCCATAGTATCCCTCTATCTATCCTCCTCCAACAATCCCTCCATCACAGAGGAGTATGGTAGAGGGGTAGCTGCCCTCTGTGTGAACCCCAGACTGGGTGACTAACGTGGGCCTAATCGCTGACCCTCTGAGGTCTAATTCAAACACATTGCCTGTGTTGTATTGTGGCTGGGGCTGGCAGGGAGGTCTACTGTGTGGCTGCTGTTTTAATGGCAGCAGGGAGAATAATGGAGGAGTAATGATGGTGGGAGGACCAGGACACTACGGAGATCCTGGCACTGACCAGACCACATTCATTACTCTATCAGGATATCAATCTAAAGAGGGGATAAAACCCAGCCGGAGAGAGGGAGGGAGGGAGGGAGCGAGGGAGGGAGGGAGAGGGAGGGAGGGAGGGAGGGAGGGAGGGAGGGATGTCCTGTTCAATGTGGTTGTCAGCAGTAGACAATGGCTGATTGAGAAATAATGGAAGAGACATACTGGAAATGGATGCAGAGGCTTTTCATGGACACTGTTTGTTTGTTTCACCACAACTGACACCAGCCAGAGGGATTTAGTGTAAACCAAGGAATGTGTCCGCTTTTCTGCTAGCCAATATTGAGAGAGAGAGAGAGAGAGAGAGAGAGAGAGAGAGAGAGAGAGAGAGAGAGAGAGAGAGAGAGAGAGACATAAACCATGATGAGTTCACTTGCCAACAGAGTAGTGTGGCAGAGAGATACTATCCAGTTGCCAGTATCCACACGACCACATACCACGTCCAAAAAACAACAAATTTCACACCCCACTGAGACAAAAGCCTAGTAATTTATGCATCGCCAGGGCGATGTGATGTGTGAATGGTTGTTTGGGTGGAGGGTGGATAACTGGGGTGTGTGTGTGTTTGTGTGTGTGTGTGTGTGTGTGGGGGGGGTGTGTGTGTCTGGCGTATTTGTAATGTGGTTTCTAGGGCGGCTGGTTAATGGTTTGTTGATGCAGTTTGTCATAACCCACGCCATCCGTGGCTGCTTCGGGTGATCCTGTAGCTCTGATAGGTCCATTAGTTATACAGCAGACACAGACACAGACACGTCGCCCTGCCATGATATACCATGATACACAACCCAAACACATTTTTCACACCATGATAGAAACATGAAGAAAACAGTGAAGTTTGCATTCGTTTGCAGGAATATGCTAATGTAAATTAACGTAATGTGAATGCTGAATTACTGTCACTTCTACTACTGTAACGTGTGTGTGTGTGTGTGTGTGCTTGAGTGCTTGCGTGCCTGTGTGTGCTCCTTGATTACAGTATTGGTGCTAAGCTCGTAGGGGGCATCAGGGAGATTCGCATGCATAAACATAGCCTCCAGTCATGGCACCTAAGAATCCTGATATTGAAAAACACAACAGAAGAGAAATCACAGTTGATTCCCGTTACCTATTCTAGCTTCAATCAGGAGCATGGAGGATTTCTGAAGTGTATAATGAAGGAAAGAAGAACTATTTTCTTCCATTCTATAGTGAAGGAAATACCCTTCCCTGGCTACTATTCACAGAGGCATAATGGGAGAGAAAATCAGATGATGAGACGCATACAGACGTAGGATCTTAATTTGACCAGTTTCTCACAGCAGGAAAATAATCCTGCAGCAACAGGAAATGCTCATTATTGTGTGGATTATAATTCATGGACATTTTTTCAGGGGTTGATACATTTCAGTATGGGCAAATCAAGTGGAAATTACTAACTTTAGAAGCCTTTTTAAATTGAAACTTTGTGCAACAACAGGGTGAAAGAACATCTGTAGTGTGTTCTGCAACAACAGATGCTATCCTTTGATCTCCTGTTGTTACATCAGAAGGCCTGGTCGGTGTAGGTGAACGTGACTAGGCTGGAATCTGTCTGGCTTCATGTCAGTCATGGCTCACTCTCACTCGCCCCCCCCCCCCTTCTTCCATACACAGCACTCTATCTGGCTGCTCCTGAAATTGGGTTGAGGAGTTTGGGTTCGAGAGAGAGAGAGAGAGAGAGAGAGAGAGAGAGAGAGAGAGAGAGAGAGAGAGAGAGAGAGAGAGAGAGAGAGAGAGAGAGAGAGAGAGAGAGAGAGAGAGAGAGAGAGAGAGAGAGAGAGAGAGAGAGAGAGAGAAGGCTGGAATCTGTCTGGCTTCATGTCAGTCATGGAAAGAGAGAGAGAGAGAGAGAGAGAGAGGGGAGAGAGAGAGAGAGAGAGAGAGAGAGAGAGAGAGAGAGAGAGAGAGAAGGCTGGAATCTGTCTGGCTTCATGTCAGTCATGGAAAGAGAGAGAGAGAGAGAGAGAGAGAGAGGGGAGAGAGAGAGAGAGAGAGAGAGAGAGAGAGAGAGAGAGAGAGAGAGAGAGAGAGAGAGAGAGAGAGAGAGGGAAATTAGCAAACAGTGAGCAAACAAGAGAGGAGGAAAGACCAATCTAGAGGGAACAGTGAGAGAGGGAGTGGGTGATGAAGTGAGTTAGTGAGAGAGTGTTATCAGTATGTTTCCCAGAACCACTGCCTCTCTAATCCCTCTATATTGTAGTGTGTGATATTGGCTGGATTGACCAGAGGGTTTTTACATCAGTCCAGGCCTTACGTAGATCGTTTTTTTCATGTTTTCATGTGTGTTTTTGATGCAGAACTAATTGATTATTTTCAGTTGTGTTGTAGTAGAGATCCATTTCTGTGTTACCGTGAAGGACACTCATGACATGGAACACATCATCAAGGACACGCGTGTGTGTGCGTAGATTTGCATACACACATAGACACACACACACACACACACACACCACCATTACCATGTACAGCCGTGGCTGTGTTGTAGGGTGTTCCACAGAGAACATACATTTTCTATGGAGTGTAAACCTTCCCTTGGACTGTGTCTAAAACCACACCCTATTCCCTATATAGTGCACCACTTTTGACCAGGGCCTGCACTATATAGGGAACAGGGTGTCATTTTGGACACATCACTTGGTTTCTCCAGTCTCAGTTTACCACCCTCTGTCTGATTAGCATACCTTGTCACTGTGATTAATTGGTGTGATGCTTACAGGAAAAAGCAAAACAGCACATAATGGAAATAATGAACAGTCAAATCAAATCAAATCAAATTGTATTTGTCACATGCGCTGAATACAACTGATGTAGACCTTGCCATAAAATGCTTGCTTACGAGCCCTTCCCAACAACGCAGAGTTTAAATATAAAATAGTAACATAAGAGGAATAAAATAAAATACACAAGAATGAAGCTACGGTATGTACAGGGAGTACCAGTACCAGATCAATGTGGAGCTATATACAGGGAGTACCAGTACCAGATCAATGTGGAGCTATATACAGGGAGTACCAGTACCAGATCAATGTGGAGCTATATACAGGGAGTACCAGTACCAGATCAATGTGGAGCTATATACAGGGAGTACCAGTACCAGATCAATGTGGAGCTATATACAGAGAGTACCAGTACCAGATCAATGTGGAGCTATATACAGGGAGTACCAGTACCAGATCAATGTGGAGCTATATACAGGGAGTACCAGTACCTGGTCAATGTGGAGCTATATACAGGGAGTACCAGTACCAGATCAATGTGGAGCTATATAAGGCATTTGAGGTAGATATGTACATGAAGGCAGGGTAAAGTGACTAGGCATCAGGATAGATAATAATAAGGAATTTGAGGTAGATATGTATATGAAGGCAGGGTAAAGTGACTAGTTATCAGGATAGATAATAATAAGAGTAAAATAAAGAACAGAGTAGCAGCATCAAGTGATAAGTGTAAAAGGTTGTGTGTGTGAGCATACGTGTGTGTGGCCATATGTAGTGTATGTGAATGTGTGGGAGTTTTGTGTTGGGGTCGATGTAGTGTGGGAGTTTTGTGTTGGGGTCGATGTAGTGTGGGAGTTTTGTGTTGGGGTCAATGTAGTGTGGGAGTTTTGTGTTGGGGTCAATGTAGTGTGGGAGTTTTGTGTTGGGGTCAATGTAGTGTGGGAGTTTTGTGTTGGGGTCGATGTAGTGTGGGAGTTTTGTGTTGGGGTCAATGTAGTGTGGGAGTTTTGTGTTGGGGTCAATGTAGTGTGGGAGTTTTTTGTTGGGGTCGATGTAGTGTGGGAGTTTTGTGTTGGGGTCAATGTAGTGTGGGAGTTTTGTGTTGGGGTCGATGTAGTGTGGGAGTTTTGTGTTGGGGTCAATGTAGTGTGGGAGTTTTGTGTTGGGGTCGATGTAGTGTGGGAGTTTTGTGTTGGGGTCAATGTATTGTGGGAGTTTTGTGTTGGGGTCAATGTAGTGTGGGAGTTTTGTGTTGGGGTCAATGTAGTGTGGGAGTTTTGTGTTGGGGTCAATGTAGTGTGGGAGTTTTGTGTTGGGGTCGATGTAGTGTGGGAGTTTTGTGTTGGGGTCAATGTATTGTGGGAGTTTTGTGTTGGGGTCAATGTAGTGTGGGAGTTTTGTGTTGGGGTCAATGTAGTGTGGGAGTTTTGTGTTGGGGTCAATGTAGTGTGGGAGTTTTGTGTAGGAGTCAATGTAGTGTGTGAGTGAGTATATGGTTTGTATAATGTATATAGTCTAGTGAGTGTTGATAGAGTCAGTGTTGATTGGGTCAGTGTGGATAGAGTCAGTGCAGATAATTCGGGTACCATTAATTGACTATTTAGCACTCTGGCTTGGGGGTAGAAGCTGTCTCAGAGCCTGTTTGTCCGAGAGCCGATGCTCAAGTACCGTTTGCCAGACGGTAGCAGAGTGAACAATCTATTACTTGGGTGGCTGGAGCAATTGTTCGGGCGTTCCTCTGACACCGCCTGATATAGACGTCCTGAATGGCAGGTAGCTCGGCCCCAGTGATGTACTGGGCTGTCCGCACCACCCTCTGTAGCACTTTGCGGTCAAGGGCAGTGCATTTGCCATATCAAGCGGTGATGAAGCCAGTCAAGATGCTCTCGATGGTGCAGCTGTATAACTCTTTTCTTGGGAACAGGGACAATGGTGGTCAGTTTGAAACCTATTGTGATTACAGACTGGGACAAGGATAGATTGAAAATGTCTGTGAAGACACTTGCCAATTGGTCTGTGCATGCTTTGAGAACGCGCCCTGGTATTCCGCCTGGCCCGGCGGCCTTGTGATTGTTAACCTGTTTAAATGTTTTGCTCACATCGGCCATGGAGAGCGAGGTCATCAGGAAAAACTGGGGTTCCCTCTAAGCGAACAAAAGGCATTTAGCTCGTTTGGGAGTTCTGCATTGCTGGGCAACTCATGGCTGGGTTTCCCTTTGTAATCCGTTACCGTCTGCAAGCCCTGCCACACACGACGAGCGTTGGAGCCGGTGTAATAGGATTCCACCTTCCTCCTATATTTAGTCATTTAGCAGTCACCCACTAATAATGTGTAACAGGAAATGCAATCGATGCATGAGTTATTAAACACTACACTGTTTCCTGCCTCGAAGCACAACTTTCCAAGTAAGCCACAGGTAGTGTTGGGCCAGTAACCAAAAGGTCCCTAGTTCAAATCCCCGAGCCGACAAGGTGAATAAACTGTCGATGTGCCCTGAGAAAGACACTTAACCCTAATTGCTCCAGGCTTGCTGTTGATAACGGTCGACTCTGGCCGTGACCCCACTCTCTGAGGTAAATAAAGGGAGGATGTAGGACAGGGTTCCCCAACTGGTGGGCCAAATTTGGTGATTTTATTTGGCCCCAAGTTTTCTGAGCAAAATAATCAAATAAAATAAAAATGTATTTTTTATTGTTGGAAGAAAAAGACTGTAAAAACACCAGCAAATCAGCTCCAAGTTATTTTAATTATAGAAATCTGTTCCAAAGTATTCCCACACATAATAGAGAGACATATGTGATTGTATAAAAATGTAAGCAAGGTTTGAAATTATTATGTTTTAATAAAATATTATATCTGTTTGGGCTTCTTGTGGTCAATTTGCAGTCTACAAAAATCGGCCCGCAACTGATTCTAGTTGATGATCCCTGATGTAGCAGAAGAGACTGGGGCTAAATATAGTGATTTCAGAAAGGTCGACAGAGTCACGCTACTCTGCTGAAATGGATGTAATGACGGAATTATATGAATCAACTCTGATCTCTCTGATCTCTCTGCTCTCTGCTTCATCCATTTCTCTCTAATGTTGCTAAGAGAAGCTCTGTTAGCTTTGAAGAAAGTATTACTGCCCAAATGCCAGCCATTTCAAACAGTTTTACCCAGACAGTACATAGCTGCAGTTGTTGGGTGCTAATGATCTGACTTGGGGAGTTTTCAAGACTTTGCAGGGAATTACTTTGGAAAAAATCAGGATAGGAATGTTTAAAATTCACCTTAGACCATCATTTTCAGTCAGCCATGTTCTTGACAAAGTCCTTGTCTATGCATAAGCAGTGTCCTTTCCCTAAGCAGTACTAGGATCAGTCTGATTGAAGTACCTTACACAAGAGTTTCCCAAATTCGGTCCTGTGGTCCCCCCTGGGTGCCACGTTTTGGTTTATACGCTAGCACTACACACCTGATTCAAATAACCAACTCATCATCAAGCTTTGATTATTTGAATCAGCTGTGTAGTGCTAGGGCAAAAAACAAAACGTGCACCCATGGGGAGGGGGGAGACCGAGTTTGGGAAACCCTGCCCTACACTCTGCCTGCCATTCTGATTTATGAAACTCATCATCTCTCGCATATTGGAACCGGTTGCCATATTGTGTTTAGACACTCTTATCATTGAAATGAGACATTTCAGAAACCAGTCTTCCCCAGTCAGATGAGATAGGACGCATTCTCAATACGCTGTTGACTAAATTAGGTTTGGAGATTGTTTGGCACTGGCCAGCTGAGCATCTCTCCATTCCTCATCATAGAAATAGAATCCATCATTCTATCTCTAGCTTCATCGCAACATTGGATATCCATTATTAGAAAAAATAATCCCAACTTCAATTGAATCAGAGGGCACAAAGATCAAGTTGGTTGTTGTACTCTTGCTGATGCTGTTGAGCATATTATGCATCCCAAAAGGCAACCTAATCACTTTATGGTGCACTACATTTCACCCGAGCCCTGTCAAAAGTAGTGCACTATATGGGGAATATGGTGCCATTTGGAACACAGATATCGTGTTTTTAGGAGAGGAGAAGCATATGGTCCCTGCTGAATAGACTGTATGGTTCTCTAGAGGAAACCACCTGCTGTTCTCATTGTGTTGCAGTCTATTGTAATCTCTTTCAAATGGGATGAATACAATACGCAGTGAAACTGGCTCTATCTAAACAACCAGCAGCCCTGTTTGACACTGTTAGGGTTGACGTAATGCAGGTTTAAGCCATGTGTGTGTGTGTGTGTGTGTGGGGGGGTGTGTGACTGTTCCCATTAGCTCACAAAGACAAGGTCTTATCTCAATGTGCCCCATACACACACACACTTCTCTACTCATCTCACCTGTTTCATATCGATAAGAGGCAACACCATCTAGCCATCTTAGTGGATAAGATCGTAAGCTGCAAGTGTGACGTCGTTGAAGAGGGTCGAAATAAAGGTTGACTTTTGACAAACACATTTCTGTTTTTATTCAATCATCTGTTCCACTTGGAGCTCAAGGGAAGTCTATGCAACATATCAAGAGTTTACTGTATGTAGTGGAGCATCACTGGCTACAGTCCCATAGACTGTAGTGGAGCATCACTGGCTACAGTCCCATAGACTGTAGTGGAGCATCACTGGCTACAGTCCCATAGACTGTAGTGGAGCATCACTGGCTACAGTCCCATAGGCTGTAGTGGAGCATCACTGGCTACAGTCCCATAGGCTGTAGTGGAGCATCACTGGCTACAGTCCCATAGGCTGTAGTGGAGCATCACTGGCTACAGTCCCATAGACTGTAGTGGAGCATCACTGGCTACAGTCCCATAGACTGTAGTGGAGCATCACTGGCTACAGTCCCATAGACTGTAGTGGAGCATCACTGGCTACAGTCCCATAGGCTGTAGTGGAGCATCACTGGCTACAGTCCCATAGGCTGTAGTGGAGCATCACTGGCTACAGTCCCATAGGCTGTAGTGGAGCATCACTGGCTACAGTCCCATAGACTGTAGTGGAGCATCACTGGCTACAGTCCCATAGACTGTAGTGGAGCATCACTGGCTACAGTCCCATAGGCTGTAGTGGAGCATCACTGGCTACAGTCCCATAGGCTGTAGTGGAGCATCACTGGCTACAGTCCCATAGACTGTAGTGGAGCATCACTGGCTACAGTCCCATAGACTGTAGTGGAGCATCACTGGCTACAGTCCCATAGACTGTAGTGGAGCATCACTGGCTACAGTCCCATAGACTGTAGTGGAGCATCACTGGCTACAGTCCCATAGACTGTAGTGGAGCATCACTGGCTACAGTCCCATAGACTGTAGTGGAGCATCACTGGCTACAGTCCCATAGACTGTAGTGGAGCATCACTGGCTACAGTCCCATAGACTGTAGTGGAGCATCACTGGCTAACATATTCTGCTCTTATCTTGAGATACCAGACCTCAACAGGAAAGGCTGGAGTCGAGGCTAGCTCTCAACCAGAGCTACATAGAACAGTTCTATTGATCAAATCATTTGACATTTTACTTGAGTAGCCTGAGATTATTAAGGTTTATAATCAATGTAGGACTACTACCCTGATAGGACTGTTTCCTGTCAGGCCTGGGTCTCGTCCTGACCCTAACACCCTGTGGTAGACCACAATAACTACTGACCTTTACAGACTGGTGTTGGGGAAGACAAGAGCTCTCGCTGCGAACACACACAGGTCCATGGGGGCCATGTTGTATTGACATCAGTAACCTTTACCTCGAGGGAACCAGGAAGTACCTTGTGTGGTGTTCTCTGTATGTTTCGTTACCATATGAGACGAGATACAGGATGTCTGTGTGTACGTTTCAGGTTGCACACGATAGGAAGTTGTGTTGACGTTGTTAGAAAGCAATCTTCAATCAGAAAGGCATTACTGTCAGACAACAACGCAGTCTTCACACCGATGACAATACAACAAATGCAAAATCAATGGAAAGCATCCATCATGCTTTTAAGCTGACTGATCATCTCCACTGGATGTCTGGATCTCCTCTTCTCAGCTCTTCTGAAAGTTGTATCCTCACCTCAGAGAGAGAGAGAGAGGAGGAGAAGAGAGAAGAGGAGGAGGGGGAGGGAGAGAGAGAGAGAGAGAGAGAGAGAGAGAGAGAGAGAGAGAGAGAGAGAGAGAGAGAGAGAGAGAGATCAAGACATCACAGTTCACACATTGTCTTTGCTGTATTGACGTGTGCTGAGCCAGGCAGTAACTCTGACAGTGAGGCCAGCTCAGGTCAAATAAGAGGCATTTTATTTCTGTATTAGTGGTTAGCTAGAGCGTTTTGATTTCTTCTGTCTTTGCTGTTTGCTGATCTTGGCAGGAGCTCTAACAATCAGTCAGGTGAGGGTTGCTCAGGTCCACCAGGGTCTATGGGTTTAGATTCAGTCAATTAACAGCTAGTTGTTTTCTTCTGTCAGTTATGTTCTCTACGTTGTGTGGTCTGTGCTGCATGCTGGGTGCTGATCCAGGAAGGAACTCTGACAGTGAGGGTACTTCAGGTCAAGCAAGCTCTCAGGGTTTTACAGTATTTAGTCAGTTAGTGGCTAGCTAGTTTTGTTGTCTCTGTACTGTGTGCTGGGTCAGCTGTGGACACCCTGGGTATATCATGACCTGCTCCCTCTCCCTCTGGGTCAGCTGTGGACACCCAGGGTATATCATGACCTACTCCCTCTCACTCTGGGTCAGCTGTGGACACCCAGGGTATATCCTGACCTGCTCCCTCTCCCTCTGGGTCAGCTGTGGACACCCAGGGTATATCCTGACCTGCTCTCTCTCCCACTGGGTCAGCTGTGGACACCCAGGGTATATCATGACCTACTCCCTCTCCCACTGGGTCAGCTGTGGACACCCTGGGTATATCCTGACCTGCTCTCTCTACCTCTGGGTCAGCTGTGGACACCCAGGGTATATCCTGACCTGCTCCCTCTCCCACTGGGTCAGCTGTGGACACCCAGGGTATATCCTGACCTGCTCCCTCTCCCACTGGGTCAGCTGTGGACACCCTGGGTATATCCTGACCTGCTCCCTCTCCCACTGGGTCAGCTGTGGACACACTGGGTATATCCTGACCTGCTCCCTCTCCCACTGGGTCAGCTGTGGACACCCAGGGTATATCCTGACCTGCTCCCTCTCCCACTGGGTCAGCTGTGGACACCCTAGGTATATCCTGACCTGCTCCCTCTCCCTCTGGGCAGACTGTTATGCATCACCTCACTCACACACACCCAAAACACACACACATACACACACCTTACACACTGAGCTACCATGTGCTGTATCTGTCTATCATCCTTATGGCTTCTCTTGTCTCTTTCTCATTACAGAGATAAATGGAGCTGGTTTCTTTCTCATTACAGAGATAAATGGAGCTGGTTTCTATCTCATTACAGAACTGAATGGAGCTGGTTTCTATCTTATTACGGAGATAAATGGAGCTGGTTTCTATCTCATTACAGAACTGAATGGAGCTGGTTTCTATCTTATTACGGAGATAAATGGAGCTGGTTTCTGTCTCATTACAGAGATAAATGGAGCTGGTTTCTATCACATTACAGAAATAAATGGAGCTGGTTTCTATCTCATTACATAACTGAATGGAGCTGGTTCCTATCTCATTACAGAACTGAATGGAGCTGGTGTCTATCTCATTACAGAGCTGAATGGAGCGACCATCCATTTCTTTATTTCTGCATCTGCTGTATGAATACATCTAATCTAATTGATTAATAAACAGATTCATTCAGTTCTAGGTTAGGGTTAGGTAAGTGTATGTGTGTGTATCAGTGGGTGAGTACATGAGTATGCATGTGCGTATGTGTGTGTATCCTTTTATATGTGTGTGTCCCTGTGTGTGTGTATCCTTGTATGTGTGTGTGTGCCTGTGTGTGTGTATCCTTGTATGTGTGTGTGTGTGTGTGTATGTGTGTGTGTATCCTTGTATGTGTGTGTGTGTGTATGTGTGTGTATCCTTGTGTGTGTGTGTGTATCCTTGTGTGTGTGTGTGTATCCTTGTGTGTGTGTGTGTATCCTTGTGTGTGTGTGTGTGTGTGTGTGTATGTGTGTGTATCCTTGTGTGTGTGTGTGTGTGTATCCTTGTGTGTGTGTGTGCCTGTGTGTGTATCCTTGTGTGTGTGTGTGTATCCTTGTGTGTGTGTGTGTGTGTGTATCCTTGTGTGTGTGTGTGTGTATCCTTGTGTGTGTGTGTGTGTGCCTGTGTGTGCCCCACCTTGCTCCCAGTCTGACAACCTGACACATTTCAACAATCAATGCTGAAAATAAATCTGAGGATGTGATTGGAAATGAACTTGACATCTGTAGCGTAATGAGGCCCTGTAATTGGATAAACAGTGTATCTGAGGTCACAGATGACTGCAGACCAAGGATGTGTGTGTGTGTGTGAGCTGTCAGACAGATGAGAGACCCTAACCCTAACCCTAACCCTTGCCTCAACCCTAACCCTAACCCTAGCCTCAGCTCTCTGCCTTGATTGATCCCTCAGGCAAAAACCCGCCCAATGTTCTCTCACCCTCTCCAGACCAGACTGACTTGCAATGTGCAGACAGAGCAGGAAGTTGCAAAAGGCCCGTGCAACCCAAGGTTTGATACCAGCACAAACAGAAACCCTCTTAAACCTAAACCTAGACTCAAACCTAACCTAACCCTAACCTCAACCCTAACCCTAACCCTAACCATAACCCTAACCCTAACCCTAGCCTCAACCATAACCCTAGCCTCAACCCTAACCCTAACCCTAGCCTCAACCATAACCCTAACCCTAGCCTCCACCCTTCCTGCTGTCAGGTGAGGTATGCCTCATTGCCATAGAGATAACCTCACTAGGGGTTAATATACAGGGAGCCAGGATTTGAGAACCATTGTTGTAGACTTCTGTATGAGTAATGCATGTCCTGTATGTGACTCATGGGTCTGGCCTTGGCCTGAATTATCTGCCGGAACCTTCTAATAGATAAACCCTTTATTCAGAAAGAACATGGGTTAGCCTTGAATATGAAATCGAATTAATAAAATGCGGATGAGGTAATAATATACGCCATTGGCAGACGCTTTTATCCAAAGCCACTTACTGTAGTGAATGTATGAATTTGTATGGGGGGGGGGGGGGGGGGGGGGGGGGGGCAGGTGTTACTTGGCAGGTGTCAGTATGATGTGTGTACCTCCCACTGAAACCCAACCATTTAGTTTGACCCCCACAGTACTGTAATGACCAGACCAAGAGCCAAAGACCCAGAGCTCAGATCTGTCCAACCCAGGGGAAGAGGCCTCCACCTCCCCCCTCCCATGGAGAGACAGCAGGTGCCCTTTAAAACTGACAGGCCTTTCTTCTCCAGGCTCACCCAGGCTCTCAGGGATCATTACTGGACTGTTAGTCCCAGGGGTCCATTATACTGGATGTGGTGGGTAGGAGGTCTCAGTACGTCAGCTCAGTACTGGATGTGGTGGGTAGGACGTCTCAGTACGTCAGCTCAGTACTGGATGTGGTGGGTAGGAGGTCTCAGTACGTCAGCTCAGTACTGGATGTGGTGGGTAGGAGGTCTCAGTACGTCAGCTCAGTACTGGATGTGGTGGGTAGGAGGTCTCAGTACGTCAGCTCAGTACTGGATGTGGTGGTTAGGACGTCTCAGTACGTCAGCTCAGTACTGGATGTGGTGGGTAGGAGGTCTCAGTACGTCAGCTCAGTACTGGATGTGGTGGGTAGGAGGTCTCAGTACGTCAGCTCAGTACTGGATGTGGTGGGTAGGAGGTCTCAGTACGTCAGCTCAGTACTGGATGTGGTGGGTAGGAGGTCTCAGTACGTCAGCTCAGTACTGGATGTGGTGGGTAGGAGGTCTCAGTACGTCAGCTCAGTACTGGATGTGGTGGGTAGGAGGTCTCAGTATGTCAGATATGAATAAGAACGGAGGAGAAAGGAGGATCAGTGGGTAAGATCTTAGCGCTGTATGCTTCTCTGAAATACAAGTATATGATAGGGTTTTAATATTGCCTATGTTGTTGCCTTGGCAAGACAATGACAAAGGTGTTGGCTGATGTAGAAACAGACTGGTACTCAGCGGGCTGTAATTGGATCACCAGGTGCACTCTACAGCATAACATATGCTGCTTCTCTGTGGGCTCACTACATGGGACTAACAGAACACCTCCATCTCCTCAATCAGGTGAATGGTAGGGACTTGGAATGGCAGGGATGTGAGAATGGTAGGGACTTGGGAATAGTAGGGACTTGGGAATGTTAGGGACTTGGGAATGGTAGGGACTTGAGAATGGTAGGGACTTGGGAATGGTTGGGACTTGGGAATGGTAGGGACTTGGGAATGGTAGGGACTTGGGAACGGTAGGGACTTGGGAATGGTAGGGACTTGGGAATGGTAGGGACTTGAGAATGGTAGGGACTTGGGAATGGTAGGGACTTGGGAATGGTAGGGACTTGGGAACGGTAGGGACTTATGAATGGTAGGGACTTGGGAATGGTAGGGACTTGGGAATGGTAGGGACTTGGGAATGGTAGGGACTTGGCTGTGGGAAGAGACTAGCTTTTGTGATACTGACTCACCACATAGACACCTAGTTATTCCTGTACAGTGTACATAGGTTTAAGACTCTTCTAATTCCCACCCCATAGACTTCTAGTTATTCCTGTACAGGTTTGAGACACTTCTATCTCTTCCCCGTTCAGGTGAATGGCAGGGACTACTCCAAAGCCAGCCATGATGAGGTGGTGGAGGTCATCAGGAGAGACCCCATTGTGGTGCAGGTCGTCCGTCACCATGGCAACCCCGCCCACGCACACCAAACATTTAAGGAGGTGCACGTGGTGGACGTGTGCACGCAGACTGACATCACCTTCGAACACATCATGGCCCTGGCTAAGCTGAGACCTGCTACTCCACCTGTACCCGACATCTGCCCCTTCCTGCTGTCAGACAGGTGAGGAGCATCTAACCCTAACCCTAACCCTAACCCTAACATTAACCTTAACCCTTACCCTAACCCTAGCCTCAAACCTTACCCTAACCCTCAACCCTAACCCTAACCTGCTATCTGCCACTTCCTGCTGTCAGACAGGTAAGGGGCATCTAACCCTAACCCTAACCCTAACCCTAACATTAACCCTTACCCTAACCCTAGCCTCAAACATTACCCTAACCCTCAACCCTAACCCTAACCCTAACCTGCTATCTGCCACTTCCTGCTGTCAGACAGGTGAGGGGCATCTAACCCTAACCCTAACCCTAACCCTAACATTAACCTTAACCCTTACCCTAACCCTAGCCTCAAACCTTACCCTAACCCTCAACCCTAACCCTAACCTGCTATCTGCACCTTCCTGCTGTCAGGTGAGGTATGCCTCGTTGCCATAGAGATAACCTCACTAGGGGGTTAATATACAAGGAGCCAGGATTTGAGAACCATTGTAGACTTCTGTATGAGTAATGCATGTCCTGTATGTGACTCATGGGTTTGGCCTCATGGATTTTCTGCCAGAACTTTCTAATACAGTGAGGGAAAAAAGTATTTGATCCCCTGCTGATTTTGTACGTTTGCCCACTGACAAAGAAATGATCAGTCTATAATTTTTATGGTAGGTTTATTTGAACAGTGAGAGACAGAATAACAACAACAAAAATCCAGAAAAACGCATGTCAATAATGTTATAAATTGATTTGCATTTTAATGAGGGAAATAAGTATTTGACCCCTCTGCAAAACATGACTTAGTACTTGGTGGCAAAACCCTTGTTGGCAATCACAGAGGTCAGACGTTTCTTGTAGTTGGCCACCAGGTTTGCACACATCTCAGGAGGGATTTTGTCCCAATCCTCTTTGCAGATCTTCTCCAAGTCATTAAGGTTTCGAGCCTGACGTTTGGCAACTAGAACCTTCAGCTCCCTCCACAGATTTTCTATGGGATTAAGGCCTGGAGACTGGCTAGGCCACTCCAGGACCTTAATGTGCTTCTTCTTGAGCCACTCCTTTGTTGCCTTGGCCGTGTGTTTTGGGTCATTGTCATGCTGGAATACCCACCCACAACCCATTTTCAATGCCCTGGCAGAGGGAAGGAGGTTCTCACCCAAGATTTGACGGTACATGGCCCCGTCCATCGTCCCTTTGATGCGGTGAAGTTGTCCTGTCCCCTTAGCAGAAAAACACCCCCAAAAGCATAATGTTTCCACCTCCATGTTTGACGGTGGGGATGGTGTTCTTGGGGTCATAGGCAGCATTCCTCCTCCTCCAAACACGGCAAGTTGAGTTGATGCCAAAGAGCTCCATTTTGGTCTCATCTGACCACAACACTTTCACCCAGTTCTCCTCTGAATCGTTCAGATGTTCATTGGCAAACTTCAGAAGGGCATGTATATGTGCTTTCTTGAGCAGGGGGACCTTGCGGCCGCTGCAGGATTTCAGTCCTTCACGGCGTAGTGTGTTATCAATTGTTTTCTTGGTGACTATGGTCCCAGCTTCCTTGAGATCATTGACAAGATCCTCCCGTGTAGTTCTGGGCTGATTCCTCACCGTTCTCATGATCATTGCAACTCCCCGAGGTGAAATCTTGCATGGAGCCCCAGGCCGAGGGAGATTGACAGTTATTTTGTGTTTCTTCCATTTGCGAATAATCGCACCAACTGTTGTTACCTTCTCACCAAGCTGCTTGGCGATAGTCTTGTAGCCCATTCCAGCCTTGTGTAGGTCTACAATCTTGTCCCTGACATCCTTGGAGAGCTCTTTGGTCTTGGCCATGGTGGAGAGTTAGGAATCTGATTGATTGATTGCTTCTGTGGACAGGTGTCTTTAATACAGGTAACAAGCTGAGATTAGGAGCACTCCCTTTAAGAGTGTGCTCCTAATCTCAGCTCGTTACCTGTATAAAAGACACCTGGGAGCCAGAAATCTTTCTGATTGAGAGGGGGTCAAATACTTATTTCCCTCATTAAAATGCAAATCAATTTATACAATTTTTGACATGCGTTTTTCTGGATTGTTTTGTTTTTATTCTGTCTCTCACTGTTCAAATAAACCTACCATTAAAATTATAGACTGATCATTTCTTTGCAGTGGGCAAACGTACAAAATCAGCAGGGGATCAAATACTTTTTTCCCTCACTGTAGATAAACCCTTTATTCAGAAAGAACATGGGTTAGCCTTGAATATGAAATTGAATTAATAAAATGCGGATGAGGTAATAATGTAGACATTAGTAGACACTTTTATCCAAACTGACTTACTGTAGTGAATGTATACATTTGTATGGGTGTCCCCTTGGATGGTTCTCCTCAACACGGAGATGCTTTATTATGGGTTACGTCAACCTGATGTGGTTGTTCAGAGCCGCCTCTACTGCATCATGGTGGACAGCAGCATTAACCCCCCCCAAGTACAGCTGATCACATCCCTTTAATGTCATCAGGCTGCTCTCCAACCCACGTGTAATAGTTGTGTCTGCAGTGCAGTCACACTGCCGCATCCATTTCCTTTAAGAGTTTACAAGGTGATTAAAAACAAATGGAAAGACTGATCTACAGCTCATTCTCCATCTATTTATAGGTCTTTACTGGGCCCCAGATTAAATCAATTTGTCCTATAAACCACAAATCATCCGTTCCCTCGTCTGTGATACGGCTGATAAGGGGGAGGCAGTATGGATGCTGGTGTGATTAGAAATAACAGTGATGTTACTGTGGGCTGGTTATACCCAGGGCTGCCATGTCGCTGCATACATGCCAAGTAAGCATCTGCAAATCAATGTATTACAGAGGAGATAAAACCCACTTACATGGGTTTTATGTCTCGTTAAAATGTGTCTATGTTTCAAATGAAACAATGTGTGTATAGATCCATGCCATTAGTTGCTTTATTGGGGGTTGTAAAAGGGATTTTTGCTAGCGACCGATATGTACAACGCAGGGAGAAAGGTGTTAAAACCAGCTTGCTACTCACACATCTTTCTTTATTTCTCCCCCTCTCTCCCCCTCTCTCGCCCTCTCTTTCTTTTCCTCCCCAGCTGTCACTCCATCCACACCATGGAGCATGAGTTCTACGAGTGTCCAGAGTACCTGTCCAACACCCCAGCTGAAGTGGACATGCCAGATGAGTTTGAGTACGAGGTAAGTCAATATTGAGCCCCACAAATTCCTGCCATGACAATTCTCCCACAGCGATTATATTGACAAGTCATCTGGCTCTTGGTCAAATATAGTGCTCCCTACTTATGCCCTTCAAAGCTAATTACAACCACATATCACGGCAACTCATTTTGTCATCCAAATGATAAAGATTAAAATACCGGAATGAATCTTACTACCTCAGTTTGGTATGTTTTCCCTATAAAGAAGGACACTTGTCAGACACACTTGCAGTGTTGATAAATAGCCTAACTGGGAAGCTGGGAGGCTGGGAGGCTGGGTGGAGAATGTAATTTGTGTCAGAGAGGCAGTGACTGTGGGAGACGTGAGGTGAGGTGAGGTGAGGTGAGGTGAGGTGAGGTGAGGTGAGGTGAGGTGATGGGTGACGTGGTAGTGTGTGTTTGTGCAGTGGTGGTGCTCGTTTAATGGCCGCCCATGGTTCACTGCACAGGATTCTGGGTCATTAGTGTTCCTCTGCTGCCAGCTGTGGTTTAACTGCCTCTTCTGACTAAATGGATGGATGTCTCTCTGTGTGAGAGAGGGATGAGAGACGGTGTGAAGTTTGAGCACACACTCACAGGCACACACACACAAGTACGCACACAGGCACACACACGCGTGCAGGCAAGCACGCACGCACACACACACACACACACACACACACACACTGGCCAGCCCAACTGAGGCAGGGTCAGTGTCAGGTCATGACCTGATTTCTGATGTTATGGCTACTCTTTCCCCTCAAACACACACACACACCTGGCCCTCAATTACTCTTTGTTCAGTCAAGTGTATCTAACTGTACCCTGAATGGCCTTGCTCCTCAAGGGAAGGGAAGAGTTGCCCTAGCAGCTCAGGGAAATTAGCTGTGAAGGATGTGTTTAGCCTGGCTTCATACTAACTTAAGCACAGCTACAGTGCAGCTGTGGGAGGTTTTTCTTCCCAGTGACCTGCTATAAAAACAACACACAGATGCAGATGATCTTCTACCATGGTCTCTCTAGGTGGTGTCTCTCTGACCTCAGAGAGTACATCCACAGGTTATTACTGACGATTATAAGGTGGTTTACCCCTTTACGAGTTAATGTACTGCCTGCACTACACACTGTGATTTCTCACTCTAGGAGGGAGTCTCTAATCTAACCTCAAAGATCTCCAGATTACAAGGTTGTGTCCTATACTACACACTGTGATTGTTCTCTCTGACAGTAGGGAGCTAGTGTTCTCTAATCTCTCAGTACATGGTAGTTAATCAACAGTCATGGTGCGTTCATGTCAACCACTTTTCTCGACCGTTCTGAACCGTTCTAAACTGTGTGGAGGTGCGGAGTCTACTCGCCAGCAACAGCTGAGTCCTAGTGAAAAGCGCCCTTCCTCCTTTGAGGGAAAAATGGCTGTTTATTGTGGCTAGATGTTGAAGAAATGAATGTATTTTTTGAATCAGTCACCTCTGTGCTTTAGCTCTAATCTTTCCCAACTGCCACCAGGAATCCTTTGGAAATTAGGGTATCCCTTTAATTAGGGTATCCCTTTAATTAGGGTATCCCTTTAATTAGGGTATCCCTGTTATAGTCCCTTCTTTCTACCCCCTGCCTTCCAACTGTAACTTCACAAGTAAAATACATTTGGCAGAGCAAAATGTCAAACTGTACAATTATATATTTCTGTTTCTTCCCAACACAGCAGTGACTAAACAGACCAGGGTTAATACACCTGCAACATTAAGGGAACACGCTGTGAAGTAAATGCCATCGGTGCGACCATCAAAGACATCCCCAGTGGGACACCCGTCTGTGTTTTGTTTGATATGAGGTTTTAGTGCAATTGATGTACAGACCACCCTCTGGGCTGGGGGACATGGTAGGTGTGTGATGTGTTACCATGGTGAGGAGAGGTTAGGAACCACACAACAAGAATAAGCAAAGACCACAGGAGGTGGGATGTCATTTATCAGACAATAATTCAACATCAATTGCAGTCTTAACTGGTCTGGAATGATGCAGCTCTAGTACCAATGCCACAGTATACCATGGTGATAGTGGGTTACTTGTTGAATTTGTTTCAGTGATACAGTTGGTTTACATTCAAACACACACACACACACACACACACACACACACACACACACACACACACACAAGCGTATGAATGCACACACACATGCACTCACTCTCACACACTATTTCACCCTTTGCAGAGATTTACTGGGGGAACTTCGTGTTTCTCCCTATGGGTGCACACAGAACTATGTTGATCAACATTTTGGTCTCGGTGAAGTTGGGGCACCAAGGTATGTGTTGTTTAAAGGGGAATTTCACCCTGGGGGAATCATGTCTGAGGCATGTTTCACACATACTTGCCCAGGAGGAAGGCAGGTCAGGGCTTCGCGCTCTGAATGATACACCCTATGACATCTTCCGGTGTATTGATGGGGGGGGGGGGGAGCGAGATCTAAAAATGAATGTAGTCCTACTTTGTGGTATTTCGTGAAGACTCTATGTTATATTGATTGCACTATACGTTTTTGTGGGTGTAGATATGGTTGTCCTTGTTCCATATAGCCATTGGACGTCTGTCAGTGATGTTCCTATTGGCGGATTCATTGCTAAATATACAAGCAGACACATTTTTTCCATTCTATGAAAGACTACAACTTGTGTTGGGCGGTGCTTCATGCTCTGGCCCCTGTCCTTCCTCCGAGGCAGGCTTTTTTGTAAAAGAGGCTATATCAACAATTCTATTTTTACCTCTAATTGAGAATCTTCCGTTTTGTTGTGAAGGAAAAAAAATAGATGGTATCGCATCACTTCTCAACTGTCGTTGAAATTGATTCCCTAACAGTTCAGTCTGATAATCTTTGATCACCGCATCATTCTTGATAGCCGCAAGCCACTAGGAGAATCAGGGTGAATCTCTGGTAGGTAGAACGGTGAAAGGTAACACATTTTTGCGCTTGTTTGTAATTAGCACAGCCAGGCACAGAACAACACACAGGCATGATGACAAATATTAGTGAAAAACAAACGTTTACAAAAAAACCTTGCCAAGAGAAGTTCTGAGATGACTGTGTGTTGGAGGTTCCAAGTAAACAACGGCATTATTGAAGTTGTGGCCACGCCCCCTTGTGGCCACGCCCCCTCTACCTTCGCTATGAATGCCAGACTATTTGGTTCACTTTTTGGTTCCTGATTCTACCAGTGAAATGAAAATGTCAGAGTTCTAGCTTGTGGTTTGGATAATTGTGATGTTTATGATAAAAACGTAATGATGCTAATATAGCAATGACTATATGCCATGGCAGAGCCAGGGTGAAATTCCCCTTTAATGAACAACTGGAACAGGGCTTGATGGGACTGGAGTCTGAACCCCACTAGAGTGAATAGTGAATATTTCATCACCGTGGTAACCACAGCCTACTCCGTCTGGGGATCTACTCTGGCTCCTAGCTGAATATCATCAGTAGAAATTAGCAGAGGGCCTTAATGCTGGAAGCATTCATTTTAAGAGGGTCTGTATAATTATCTCATACTTACCGGTATCTAACTTTAGAAATAGATAATTCACCCTTCTGTGTCACTAACCTACTTCCTACACAATGATGCAGAATGAAGTCAGTACCATATGTTGATATGAGCATAGATTTAATTTCCTGGCAACAGCTCTCTAGTTAGTGACAATTCTCAGAGACTAAGCTCAGAGTATTCATAAAGCGTTTCAGAGAGTGCTGATCTCCCCCTGGTCCATCCATTATAACCTGAAAGGCTAACTGATCCTAGATCAGCACTCCTACTCTGAGACGTTTTTGGAATATGGGCCCAGCTTTTGAACTTGAAAAGAACAAGGTCATTATGAAGTCTGTTCAGGTAACACATCTCTGTTGGACTCCTCTCCTCTCCGTTGTGAATTCTCTCTGTTCTGTTCTGTCTCTACAGCAGGTAGAGCTGTGCCGGCTCAACAGTCAGGAGAAGTTGGGTCTGACGCTGTGCTATCGGACTGACGATGAAGAGGATACAGCTATCTACGTCAGCCACGTAAGCACCACCACCATCACCACAAATCCTTAGGGGCAACTCAGACTTAGGAAATGTACGCCTTTCTTACACACGCCTTTCCTACGCACTTCTCAGTAGTTGGTATTCAGACTTACCTTATGGCGTGGTTCCCTAGCGTGCTGAATAAATGTAATTCAACTGCTGAAAAACCTCCCACTTGCTGGCCAACAGATTTTCCTGTGGAGTTCATTCAATAGTGGTTTCAGTACATTTATCTAAAGTCATCACTTTACATTTGGTGTACCTTTCATTATAACTTTCTCGACAGGCTCACTAGAATATATTGAGAGAACGGTTCAGAATATTAGGGATCAATTAAAGAAAACCATCAATTGTAAATACACGCATATTCGTTTCCTTTTCAGCACCAGTTGTTAGATTTTAAAATACTCTGATCTTGTATATTATTTAGGGTTAGGAAAGTATTTATGAATCTTTTTTTTTTTTTTTTGTTTGGAGAGCCTTTATGCACAAAATATATCGGTGAATCAAAAATACAGTGGTTTTATTCATCCTGAAAGTTGCCATATTCAATTGTTCAATCCATGAAATATTAGAAGGTGAGAAAAGTGTCCAATAGGGGTTGAGCAGTAGTCCTATAAATCTATCCTAATAATCCTCACTAATCACGAAACTGTGATGACAACGGTCCAGTCGTGATGGTCTGAGTTCCATGATGATTCAATAGACTCCATGCCCTAAATTATTGCACAACTTGTAATACGTTCGCCTGATACAGTATGATCCACTATTACTAGCGATCCTCAGGAACAACCACATGAACGTGACAGAGGAAGGTAAACTAACGATGTAATGGAATGATGCAAAACGTAAGGAAACAAACACTAAAGTGACAGTTATAAATGTATGTGAGTATAACTGAAGGTGGCTACATACAGTGAGGGAAAAAAAGTATTTGATCCCCTGCTGATTTTGTACGTTTGCCCACTGACAAAGAAATGATCAGTCTATAATATTAATGGTAGGTTTATTTGAACAGTGAGAGACAGAATAACAACAAAAAAATCCAGAAAAACGCATGTCAAAAATGTTATAAATTGATTTGCATTTTAATGAGGGAAATAAGTAATTGACCCCCTCTCAATCAGAAAGATTTCTGGCTCCCAGGTGTCTTTTATACAGGTAACGAGCTGAGATTAGGAGCACACTCTTAAAGGGAGTGCTCCTAATCTCAGCTTGTTACCTGTATAAAAGACACCTGTCCACAGAAGCAATCAATCAGATTCCAAACTCTCCACCATGGTCAAGACCAAAGAGCTCTCCAAGGATGTCAGGGACAAGATTGTAGACCTACACAAGGCTGGAATGGGCTACAAGACCGGTTGGTGCGATTATTTGCAAATGGAAGAAACACAAAAGAACTGTCAATCTCCCTCGGCCTGCAAGATCTCACCTCGTGGAGTTGCAATGATCGTGAGAACGGTGAGGAATCAGCCCAGAACTACACGGAAGGATCTTGTCAATGATCTCAAGGCAGCTGGGACCATAATCACCAGGAAAACAATTGGTAACACACTACGCCGTGAAGGACTGAAATCTTGCAGCGCCCGCAAGGTCCCCCTGCTCAAGAAAGCACATATACATGCCCGTCTGAAGTTTGCCAATGAACATCTGAATGATTCAGAGGAGAACTGGGTGAAAGTGTTGTGGTCAGATGAGACCAAAATTGAGCTCTTTGGCATCAACTCAACTCGCCGTGTTTGGAGGAGGAGGAATGCTGCCTATGACCCCAAGAACACCATCCCCACCGTCAAACATTACGCTTTGGGGGTGCTTTTCTGCTAAGGGGACAGGACAACTTCACCGCATCAAAGGGACGATGGACGGGGCCATGTACCGTCAAATCTTGGGTGAGAACCTCCTTCCCTCAGCCAGGGCATTGAAAATGGGTCGTGGATGGGTATTCCAGCATGAAAATGACCCAAAACACACGGCCAAGGCAACAAAGGAGTGGCTCAAGAAGAAGCACATTAAGGTCCTGGAGTGGCCTAGCCATAGAAAATCTGTGGAGGGAGCTGAAGATTCGAGTTGCCAAACGTCAGCCTCAAAACCTTAATGACTTGGAGAAGATCTGCAAAGAGGAGTGGGACAAAATCCCTCCTGAGATGTGTGCAAACCTGGTGGCCAACTACAAGAAACGTCTGACCTCTGTGATTGCCAACAAGGGTTTTGCCACCAAGTACTAAGTCATGTTTTGCAGAGGGTTCAAATACTTATTTCCCTCATTTAAAATGCAAATCAATTTATAACATTTTTGACATGCGTTTTTCTGGATTTTTTTGTTGTTATTCTGTCTCTCACTGTTCAAATAAACCTACCATTAAAATTATAGACTGATCATTTCTTTGTCAGTAGGCAAACATACAAAATCAGCAGGGGATCAAATACTTTTTTAGCTCACAACATGATACAAATATTTTTTTTTAAATACAGTGAACAGTCCAGGCATATAATGAAAACATTCTAGAAATCATAAATCAACTTGATAGGTATGTTTCAGTTTGCTGCCATATGACTGGTTTTACATTTGTCTCCAGTGATCATAAGGTAAAATAGAACTAAAACAATTGTCATTTACAATCCCTTTATCCAAACGGCTTACTCATTTACCTAGCTCTTATCAATAGGTCTTATCAATAAGTAAATCACAGTACATGGGGAATGGTGTTATTTCTATCTGAAAAAAAGAAAGCAGATGTTGTTCCACTTGGAACCGAGAGGTTGCTCAACCACATTCATCGTTTCATCGTGCGTAAAGGTGGTGGAATAATTGGGGAATTAAGTCAAATTCAGAATACAGCGTATCTGTAGACACCTCCGCCACACCTTAATTTGTTTGATCTCCACCCGAACAAATAGCGGGTGAATAGCATGCTGTTCTCATGCTTAAATTCAAGGTCAGAGTACACATAGAGAGAAATGGGTATAAAAAAGGGATACGTTCCATTTATGCTCATTTAACTCTGGTCGGAATTCCCCCCGAGACTCGATCTTCCCCAGAGAAGTGTCCTGTTGGTAGGACACAGATCTATCCATGCCCCCCTCCTGAGTCTGGTTCTCTGGCATACGGTAATGTGACAAACTGCACTCCAAGGGCTTGGTTAAAGGAAGGGAAGAGACACGGCGTGTTAGAATAAATCAAACAAGGAATCCCACCGCATATCAATTACCTTTTATAGTCAGAAGCAATTAAAAGATAACCGTGAATTCCCATTTGATAGCATATACGTTGTGGAATATTGACTGACTTCAAATGAATTAGGTGTTAAGGAATGAGGAAGTGTTTGAATGTTTGCCAAGCAAATAATATCTATTCCGCCCCGAATGAACCATGCATGGAGAGAGGAGAGGAAAGTAAGTCAAGTTTGAAATACTCCCCTCGTTCTGTTCAATATTCTAATTGAGGATTTTAATTAGTCCACAGTGAGTGACATCCTTCCTTCTCGTCTCCTGCAAAGTGTAAAATGACACATTTTCCCGCCACCGCGTCTGCATACCAAAGAGCAAAGAGACAGTTGAGTGGAAATAATCTCTCTCAGACTAAAGTAAAACTGAAGCTCTCATTCTGGTGGTGTGTGTGTGTGTGTTCGTGTGTGTGTGTGGTATTGCCTTGCTCTTACACCAGCTTTCTCTTCAATAAACCGAAGCGTTACCTCAGGTAAAGTAGGAACAGCACCTGCAGTTGCCTCATACCCTAGGAACAGCACCTGCAGTTGCCTCATACCCTTCTAACATCATGTAATAACCCAAAACAGGGTATTTGTCTAACTTTTGATTCCAGAACATGCTTATCAGCCTCATTAAAATGTATTTTTGTAGATAATGTTGGAGTCACTTTTCTTGTGGAAGCGTAGGTATGCTTTTCCTGTTGGTTTTGAACACGTATGTACATCTCTTGATCTTGACTGGGAGAGCTACAAAGTGTTTGAAATAATCGCAGAGAAATTGAAGCGGTATTGAAATCATACCAAATAGATTAGATTCCCTCATAAACGTATCCACTGGGATTGCCTGTGAAAAATATGAAATGTTGATATTATTTAAATTATAAATATCTACACGTTTTCAGCTTAATAATTTCTGACTTTTTAATATGCTTCCACTGTTTCTTTTCTCTTGCTGAGGGCTTTATTTTGATGTTCAGTTCTTTGATGAAAGAAATGCTTGTGTTTGATTAAGACCGAATTTCAAAGGTAGGAAGGAAAAAAACAGAACAGATAGCTTCAAGGGAACGATTCGACATTCGATACAAGCACTCCTCAAAAATGAAAACAAAATATGGAGAAAATCAATAAATATTTAGATTAATTCCCCTTACTTAAATCAGGCGGGAAGACGGTTGTTGACATCAACATCAGTGTTATCTTGGTGGACAGCTACCACACTAATAAACCTCAGATGCTACAATCCATACCGTCATATTTCAAACTATATGGGAACATCCCAAATGGCACCCTATACTCTATATAGTGCACTACTACCCAAAAGGTTCTGATCAAAAGTAGTGCACTATTTAGGGAAAAGGGTGCCATTTGGGACAAACATGCCATTACCATGTGAAGTTGAGCTCAATGGAAGCGTTGAGGTCGGCGTTGTATTGTAAAAGCAATATCTTCAGATGATGATGATGATGATGTTGACACAAAGAGAGAGCAATGAAGGTGTTTGATAATGATCCACCAGCTGTCTGTTCTAGCAGACAGTGTCATGCCAACAGTAGTAACTTGTGTATCTGTGTCTGGATTGTTTTGTTTGTTCAGGTTGGACCCAATAGCATCGCTGCCAGGGATGGGCGCATTAGGGAAGGAGATCGAATATTACAGGTACGTATTTTCATCTCAAGACCAATTGCATGAGCACGCACGCACACACACACACACACACACACACACACACACACTCTAAGGCACCTGTAAAGCTCTCTTCTACGAGCAGAGCTGTTGTTGTCTCGGGGCTGCAGATCATATGCATATTTTATGGATACACTTAAGCTGGGAAATGAAAGTCCTTAGTGTTGCTTTCACACAGCAGCACCACATCCTCCCTGGCGGGTCTCTCTCTCTCTCTCTGAAAACTGTAGAGCCACCTGGGGGGTCAGACACAGTGATACCTGCAGCTAGACTCCCACATCAGAGGGAGAGAGAGGAGTGTGGAAGTGGGTTTGAGTGTGTGTGGTTGTGTGTATATGGTGTGTGTGCGTTTCTGATTTTACTATCCTTGTGGGGACCAGAAGTCCTCACAAAGATAGTAAATCAAGGAAAATTCGGACAAGTGGGGACATTTCGTTGGTCCCCACAAGGAAAAAGGCTATTTTAGGCTTAGGGGTTAGGGTTACAATTAGAATTAGGGTTAGTGTTAGGTTTAGGAGTTAAGGTTAGGGTTAGGGTTAGGTTAAGGGTTAGGGAAAATATGATTTTGAATGGGAATCAATTGTTTGGTCCCCACAAGGATAGTAAATCAAATGTGTGTGTGTTAGGTGTGTTATGTGTGAACAGAGATTAGAAGTAGTAGTCAGTGCTTTTCTACACTCCCCAGTAGTAGCAGTCATGATGTTAGGTGACTGGTGGCCTAAACCCTGCACAGTCTCCTCCGATTGGAGGGCTATGTCCCTGTTGTATTCTGATTGGAGGGCTGAGCCCTGGTGTTCTCTGGGTCCTATTATCTCTCTGTGACAACCCCATTACTCTGCAGGGGAAAGATGAACGCCACCTGTCACAGAACAGTTAATTGTATGTCTGGATGGGCGCAGTGCTGCGCTGAGACGAGCCTTTCATGAACACCATGCAGCGCTCTCTCTCTCTCTCTCTCTCTCTCTCTCTCTCTCTCTCTCTCTCTCTCTCTCTCTCTCTCTCTCTCTCTCTCTCTCTCTCTCTCTCTCTCTCTCTCTCTCTCTCTCTCTCTCTCTCTCTCTCTCTCTCTCTCTCTCTCTCTCTCTCTCTCTCTCTCTCTCTCTCTCTCTCTCTCTCTCTCTCTCTCTCTCTCTCTCTCTCTCTCTCTCTCTCTCTCTCTCCCCCATGGCTGTGGCTGGACCCCACACTCCCTCTTTAATCAATGCAGAGTAGAGACAGTACACAGAGCAGACCAGACATCCTCTGCCTGCCTGTGAAAGTGTGAATTCATAATTGACTGGAGGTGCTTTTCTCAGAGAGACGGAGAGGTGGAGGGAGCGATTAAAAGGGGGATAGTTTCCTCAAACACTCCATCTTCTGTGATGGAGGGAGTTAAGTGAATGACTGTGATGTGCACGGTATAGGAAGGGAGTCATTTAAAGGGGGATGGTTTCGTCAGTCAGTCAGGAGTTAATGAGTGTGAAGCTTTTCTTTCTTTATCGCTGTATGTACAGTACACTATGTGAGTGAGTGTGTACTAGATACAGTACTTTCTAATCTCTTTGTGTACTAGATACAGTACATTCTAATCTCTCTGTGTACTAGACACAGTATTTTCTAATCTCTTTGTGTACTAGATACAGTACTTTCTAATCTCTTTATGTATGTGTTTTACATAATTGCTTCATTGATTCTTCTTCTGTGGTGGAGTTTAGTTGTCAGTGAGTGTGAAAGACAGTGACAGGTTCTCTTTCTTAATCAGTATGTGTGAACTATATATTTTCTCATCTCTTTACCTACGTTCTACCAGATCAACGGCTGTGACGTACAGGACAGGCAGGAAGCTGTCGCTCTCCTGTCCAGTGAGGAGTCCAGGAGTATCGTTCTCCTGGTGACCAGACCAGAGGAGGCGTGGCTTGATGAGGAGCACAATGAAGTCCTTGAGGAGCTGAAGATGGAGATCCTAGAGGAGAGGAGGAACGAGGAGGCGCAGAAGACAGGAGGAGGAGAGGAGCAGGTGAGAACAGCCTGGGGAAGGCCTGGGGAAGAGAATATGAGCTGGACATAGTTGGTCATTACATTTTACATTTACATTTTTACATTTAGCAGACGCTCTTATCCAGAGCGACTTACAGTTAGTGAGTGCATACATTATAATTTTTTTATACTGGCCCCCCGTGGGAATCAAACTCACAACCCTGGTGTTGCAAACACCATGCTCGACCAACTGAGCTACACAGGACCATTATACACTGAGTGTACAAAACATTAGGAACACCTTCCTAATATTGAGTTGGGCATGGACTACAAGGTGTCGAAAGCGTTCCACAGGGATGCTGGCCCATGTTGACCCCAATGCTTCCCAAAGTTGTGTCAAGTTGGCTGGATGTCCTTTGGGTGGTTGACCATTCTTAATACACACGAGAAACTGTTGAGTGTGAAAAACCCAGTAGCGTTGCAATTCTTGAAACACTAAAACCGGTGCGCCTGGCACCTATTACCATACCCCGTTCAAAGGCACTTAAATATTTTGTCTTGACATTCAACCTCTGAATGGAACACATACACAATCCATGTCTACATTTTCTCAAGGCTTAAAAATCCTTCTTTAACCTGTCTCCTCCCCTCCATCTACACTGATTGAAGTGGATTTAACAAGTGACATCAATAAGGGATCATAGCTTTCACCTGGATTCACCTGGTCAGTCTATGTCATAGAAAGAGTTCTTAATGTTTTGTCCACTCAGTGTATATCATTATAGATAATCATCATGTTGACTCCCTGTATAAATCAAATGTAAATAAAACATCCAAACAGATCATATTTCAATGTTGAGAGTACAGATGTCTAGGTGTTGCTATTCTAAACAGTATAGATGTCCAGGTGTTGCTATTCTAAACAGTATAGATGTCCAGGTGTTGCTTTTCTTAACTCTTAAGAGCTTGTACTAGGATTTGGGCTGATGCATGTTGATATGTTATAGAATATTTTTTTATCTTCTCTACTTGTTTTTTTACACCCTCTCTAACCAGAACTCTTTGTTCTCTTTCCAGGCCAAGCAGCTGGAGGAGGATGACGTCATGACAGACACGGCCACGTGTTCGTCCAATACTCAGGACAAAGACAGCGGTATGGGGACGGGGCGCAACGAGGAGAGCTCCGAACAGGAAGTCCTCCTAGCCCGTGTACATCGGAGGCCTGCCCAGGGCCTGAGAGACCGATGGAGGGCCGAGCATGGCCAGGGGCTGGGCAGGAGGGTGGTGCCCTCGGACACCCCGGGACCCAGGGGTCTGATCCAAGCCCAGGACGGCGAGGGCGGAGTGGGGTTAGGACTGGAGTGTGACAGCCGCTTCCAGCAGCTCGTGGAGCTCAAGTGCCAGATCCGTAACGGCGGGGAGTGTGGTGTGTACTACAGCAGGAGAAGCACCATGGAGTGCAGCCTGACGGAGCAGAGCGGGGTGGGGGTCAGTGATGGAGGAGGGATGGAACAGGAGCTGAGGATGTTGAACGAGGAGCTGAGGAGTATCGAGCTGGATGGAACAGGAGCTGAGGATGTTGAACGAGGAGCTGAGGAGTATCGAGCTGGAGTGTCAGAGCATCATGCAGGCCCACCAGCTCCGCAAGACCAAGAGGGACCCCCCCTGCGCCCCTATCTGCTCCCCAGGACGGAGCCCCAAAGACGGGCGTAAGCGGCATGCCAAGCTGGCCGATATCAACGAGCATCCAGGGGAGAGGCCGTGGGACAGCGACAAGCTAAGGGGGGACAAGGACAGCTCCAGTGCCTATAACACAGCTGAGAGCGCCAGGTCCACTCCTCTAGGCATGGAGAGATCCCCGGACCACTCTCTACAGAGACGCATCAGCCTCACCAACCAGAAGAACCTCCAGAGTACAATGGCAGCCTCCGGCCAGTCCATCTCCATCCCCATCGCAGACAGGTATGTAGTCAATCAATCAAATGTATTTTATTAAGCCCTTTTTAGCCTTGAGTTTAGAAAGGTGGGCCATCAGCCGGAGGGTTCCGGTTCCAATCCCGGGTCTGACATTTCTATTATAGACAATGGATAATAATGTTATTTTTCAGAGAGCTCCAAAGTGGGACCTCGACTGGGCACAGCCGACAGGATCCCAACCCCAGCCCAGGCACCACGGTCATCTCCAGCAGCCCCGACCAGTCCAACCCCTCCCCCTCCGAGTCAGACCCGGCCCTGCCTGCAGACGACGAGCGCTGTGACCGCACCAGGAGCCACCGGGGGCCACCCAAGGTCCCTACCTACCCATCCCCCTACCACACAGCCCCCCAGCAGGGCCAGGGCGCCTCTCCGGCCCACGCCAGACACCTTCAGAGCTACATGCAGCAGCTCCTCCAGCAGACCTCCAGTCTGGAGACCTACTCCCAGTCCCAGCTCAGCCTCCTCAGTGTCTGCCGGGAGCGCTCCGGCCGCCCGGGGGAACCACGCCTCGAGTGGAAGGTCAAAGTTCGAGCCGACGGGACGAAGTATGTAACCCGGCGCCCGGCGAGGGACCGAATTCTACGAGAACGGGCGCTGAGGATCAGGGAGGAGCGTAGTGGAGGGATGACCACGGACGACGACGCTATGTCCGAGATGAAGATGGGGCGGTACTGGAGTAAAGAGGAGAGGAAGCAGCAGCTGGCCAGAGCCAGGGAGCAGAGGAGGAGGAGGGAGTACATGCAGAGGAGCCGGCTGGAGTGTCTCAGAGAGGGGCCGGGGAGCGGGGCCGAGGGCCGTAAAGAGGTCAACATCCTGGAACTCAGCCACAAGAAGATGATGAAGAAACGCAACAAGAAGATCCTGGATAACTGGATGACCATCCAGGAACTAATGAGTCACGGGGCCAGAGCACCTGAGGACCAGGGGACTAAACAAGTACACAATGCCTTCCTGTCTGTTACTACAGTATAGGACCACAGCTCTGGGTAGAAGTTACCCTGTACACACAGATTTAGGATCAGTTGAAACTACCCAGGTCGGGCATTAACTATTTGGAGGATAATGCAACTGACCTCAGATCAGTGTCTAGGGACAACCTTGCCTCATACCCCTCTCTCTCTCTCTCTCTCTCTCTCTCTCTCTCTCTCTCTCTCTCTCTCTCTCTCTCTCTCTCTCTCTCTCTCTCTCTCTCTCTCTCTCTCTCTCTCTCTCTCTCTCTCTCTCTCTCTCTCTCTCTCTCTCTCTCTCTCTCTCTCTCTCTCTCTCTCTCATCGCGTCCATGCGGTATGACCTTACTTGCCTCGTTCAATGTGGCATTTTTTATAATGGGGAAAGTACGATATTTTTCACACTTTGTAAACTCAGTAACATTTTGTAAAATGATTTTTTTACACTGGTTGTCGATGTACTGTAATATGTTTTCTGCAGTTGCTTATTTATGATGTCATGAAACATGTTTCTATCATAATCAGAATTCTCCGTAAACCACATCGTCATCGAAGTCAAAGACATCGTTGTACGTTATCATGTATGCATTGTTTATCCAACATGGCAGTGATTAACTGTAGCGGTCAGAAATGTGACGACCATTGACCAGACAACTGAGAACAAACACTTGAACACACATACACACGTCAATGTTCATCATCAGCCCAAAAGGAGGCTCTTGTGCAGAATCTTCCTTGTCTTTTACTGAGGATCGACCATATAACTGCACAACCCTCTCAGACCCATTCAGTATGCCAAGCTGGCCATGTTCAGTATGCCAAGCTGGCCATGTTCAGTATGCCAAGCTGGCCATGTTCAGTATGTCAAGCTGGCCATGTTCAGTATGCCAAGCTGGCCATGTTCAGTATGTCAAGCTGGCCATGTTCAGTATGCCAAGCTGGCCATGTTCAGTATGTCAAGCTGACCATGTTCAGTATGTCAAGCTGGCCATGTTCAGTATGCCAAGCTGGCCATGTTCAGTATGCCAAGCTGGCCATGTTCAGTATGTCAAGCTGGCCATGTTCAGTATGCCAAGCTGGCCATGTTCAGTATGTCAAGCTGGCCATGTTCAGTATGCCAAGCTGGCCATGTTCAGTGTGCCAAGCTGGCCATGTTCAGTATGCCAAGCTGACCATGTTCAGTGTGTCAAGCTGGCCATGTTCAGTATACCAAGCTGGCCATGTTCAGTATGTCAAGCTGGCCATGTTCAGTATGTCAAGCTGGCCATGTTCAGTATGCCAAGCTGACCATGTTCAGTATGCCAAGCTGGCCATGTTCAGTATGTCAAGCTGACCATGTTCAGTATGTCAAGCTGGCCATGTTCAGTATACCAAGCTGGCCATGTTCAGTATGCCAAGCTGACCATGTTCAGTATGTCAAGCTGGCCATGTTCAGTATGCCAAGCTGGCCATGTTCAGTATGCCAAGCTGACCATGTTCAGTATGCCAAGCTGGCCATGTAGAAAGAGTGAAGACACTAAATCTCTGAAGGACGAAGCCATTTCCTTCTTAGAATGTATAGTTGAGCTTTCATCATTTCTGAAAATGTAAAGTCAGTTCTCTTGGAAAATTAAAAAAATTCCACAGAATGTCAATAATTTAGTGGTGTCTCAGAGGTTTTCAGTTTCTCAGTTTAAAGCAGTCTTGACGGAAAGGTTCACTAGTCAATAGTTTTTCCTCAACCTTTCATTGCAAATGTGATCGCAATGGTTCTCATCAATGGTATAATTAAAAAAGTTAATTGCTTACTGATTAAATAACAACATTAATTGAATTGATTTGATTGTTCCATGAATACATTAAATGTAATTTATAAATACAAAACATATTTATTATTTTGTATTGCTTATTTTCAATTATTGTACATTTATTAGCCTACATATGCATATTTTCGGACCTGTCTGAAGATCTGTTTGTATTGTCAAAATAACACAAGTTATTGTCTCTAATGTATTATATTTCACCTAACAGTCCTTCCTAGCATTTGGTGATGCTTCACTCTGATGCTTTTCACTGTACACTTCTCTTCTATCTTTGCTCAGTGTTTATCGTCTTATTTCAAGTAATCGGTAGTTGGTAACTTCATAGGCAGGTCAATGTGTGCTAATTGTGATATTTGCAAAGGAAATGTTAATAAATTATTGTTTATCTTTATGAAACAAATTACTGAATTGTGGTTGGTTGGATGTATTGCTTGGTTACATGACATAATATTCCAATCATCATAGTACCATATCTCATTCACCATCTATTTAATCCATAATGTTGCTATGAGAGGTCTGTCAGCCATTTTGGGGCAAACTCCACAAGCTCTAGTTATCAAGCCCCGAGGCGCATACCACACCAGCTGCAAACACCTCTGGCTATCAAAAGCATTGGCATGTATCCCATTCTCGTTACGTTTGAAACATGGAAGTTGACATGCGTGTCAGAGTAATATCATGGCCCTATCATCTCTGCTCAGTGTCACTGTTACACCAGGAAGCTTTTTCATTATGCAGTTCAAACGCAGCAGCTGCATCACATCACCTGAAAGATAAGCACATGTACATCATGTAGAAGAATACAATGCATTCAGAATCAGTGCTGGTGGTGTGTATTTGGCTTTCAGTAATACATGAGGAGAGTGTTATGGCTCTCACGATCAGGATACCAGGAAGAAACCTCTGTACAGTGAGGGAAAAAAGTATTTGATCCCCTGCTGATTTTGTACGTTTGCCCACTGACAAAGACATGATCAGTCTATCATTTTAATGGTAGGTTTATTTGAACAGTGAGAGACAGAATAACAACAAAAAAATCCAGAAAAACTATTGACTAAAAAATTGATTTGCATTTTAATGAGGGAAATAAGTATTTGACCCCTCTGCAAAACATGACTTAGTACTTGGTGGCAAAACCCTTGTTGGCAATCACAGAGGTCAGACGTTTCTTGTGGTTGGCTACCAGGTTTGCACACATCTCAGGAGGGATTTTGTCCCACTCCTCTTTGCAGATCTTCTCCAAGTCATTAAGGTTTTGAGGCTGACGTTTGGCAACTCGAACCTTCAGCTCCCTCCACAGATTTTCTATGGGATTAAGGTCTGGAGACTGGCTAGGCCACTCCAGGACCTTAATGTGCTTCTTCTTGAGCCACTCCTTTGTTGCCTTGGCCGTGTGTTTTGGGTCATTGTCATGCTGAAATACCCATCCACGACCCATTTCCAATGCCCTGGCTGAGGGAAGGAGGTTCTCACCCAAGATTTGACGGTACATGGCCCCGTCCATCGTCCCTCTTGATGCGGTGAAGTTGTCCTGTCCCCTTAGCAGAAAAACACCACCAAAGCATAATGTTTCCACCTCCATGTTTGACGGTGGGGATGGTGTTCTTGGGGTCATAGGCAGCATTCCTCCTCCTCCAAACACGGCAAGTTGAGTTGATGCCAAAGAGCTCAATTTTGGTCTCATCTGACCACAACACTTTCACCCAGTTCTCCTCTGAATCATTCAGATGTTCATTGGTAAACTTCAGACGGGCCTGTATATGTGCTTTCTTGAGCAGGGGGACCTTGAGGGCGCTGCAGGATTTCAGTCCTTCACGGCGTAGCGTGTTACCAATTGTTTTCTTGGTGACTATGGTCCCAGCTGCCTTGAGATCATTGACAAGATCCTCCCGTGTAGTTCTGGGCTGATTCCTCACCGTTCTCATGATCATTGCAACTCCACGAGGTGAGATCTTGCATGGAGCCCCAGGCCGAGGGAGATTGACAGTCTTTTGTGTTTCTTCCATTTGCGAATAATCGCACCAACTGTTGTCACCTTCTCACCAAGCTGCTTGGCGATGGTCTTGTAGCCCATTCCAGCCTTGTGTAGGTCTACAATCTTGTCCCTGACATCCTTGGAGAGCTCTTTGGTCTTGGCCATGGTGGAGAGTTTGGAATCTGATTGATTGATTGCTTCTGTGGACAGGTGTCTTTTATACAGGTGACAAACTGAGATTAGGAGCACTCCCTTTAAGAGTGTGCTCCTAATCTCAACTCGTTATCTGTATAAAAGACACCTGGGAGCCAGAAATCTTTCTGATTGAGAGGGGGTCAAATACTTATTTCCCTCATTAAAATGCAAATCAATTTATAAAAATTTTGACATGCGTTTTTCTGGATTTTTTTGTTGTTATTCTGTCTCTCACTGTTCAAATAAACCTACCATTAAAATGATAGACTGATAATTTCTTTGTCAGTGGGCAAACGTACAAAATCAGCAGGGGATCAAATACTTTTTTTCCCTCACTGTATGCTTCTTGTTTTCATGTAGGTAAAGATCTATTAAAGTCAATGTTTTTTATACGGTATATGGATATAAATGTACATTTAGAGGGTAAATACCATGATTCTCTGACACAATCTAAGGAAGTACAGATGAATGACTACTCATAACTCATACACTGTCAAGTCAAGTTGATAAGAGCATCAAGTAACAGGATTCAAAGAGGTTCATTTAATATTTTGTTGACAGTCCACTGACGGTTGAAATAGAGCGATGTTCTTTCTATATAGTGCTACACCCACTCACTAGACAGCTCTGAACGGCATGCCTGTTCACTTCAGTGCTCAGAGTCTGAACTCTGTCTTGTGACGCATCGCACTGTGATTACACAGGATGTCCAAAACCAGGTCATTGATTTTCTGATGTGGTTGCTCTCCTTCAAAGAGATTCTACAGGTCACAACATGCTTCAGCTGATTCTGACAGAGATATTGGAGCTAGAAGAAGAGAGCATCAGAAACAGTGGAGTCATTCAGTCAGTCAACTTGGAGTGGTTGATGGTTAGGTTAGATAGATAGAAACTGTCTTTTTATGAGAGAAAGAGCGACTGAGCCCGATGCTCTCAACCTCATGTTCTCAGATGTCTTCCATTTAGAGAATGTCACAAAATATTCTCACCACATTATCGTTTACATTTTAAGTGCTTAATGGTTTTTTTGTTTTTTTGCTGTATTTGGATGAATTTTAATTGATTTAATATATTTCTCAATTGGAGATTGGAAATTCTCCACCTGATTCGTTTGGCCCTATCTGCGTACAGCAGAAGGATTACAATGGAGCAGTCATATTACTGTAGTCTGTGTAAATGGTTGGCTAGGCATTGCTACTGGACTGTGACAGATCCTGATCCACAGACCAAATGTATTCAATTATCTTTGGTATGCACATTGGGGATTAATCATTCATAATACTGTGTGCCATAATTCCACATTTCCTCTGCCACTGACTGTCACCTAATCAGACTGACTTACTAATGGATACACTACGGAGAGGAACATGACAGAGAGAGAGAGAGAGAGAGAGAGAGAGAGAGAGAGAGAGAGAGAGAGAGAGAGAGAGAGAGAGAGAGAGAGAGAGAGAGAGAGAGAGAGAGAGAGAGAGAGAGAGAGAGAGAGAGAGAGAGAGGAAGACAGTACTTACCTGACGTAATGTTATGTAAAATGGGACCAGCATTGGGGTGTGTCTGATATCTCTTATTAATTCCACTGTTCACTGAACTGAAGACAGACAAAGAGATTGACAGGGATGGGGGGATCTCTCTCTGTCTCTGTCTCTGTCTCTGTCTCTGTCTCTGTCTCTCTCTCTCTCTCTCTCTCTCTCTCTCTCTCTCTCTCTCTCTCTCTCTCTCTCTCTCTCTCTCTCTCTCTCTCTCTCTCTCTCTCTCTCTCTCTCTCTCTCTCTCTCTCTCTCACTCTTCTAATGCTTTGATATTGGATGGGATGCCTTTGATGTTCTCTATCGCTAAATGGACATGCATCCCCACGCTCCCGACCCCCATCCCAATCCCACTTTACCTAGTCTGTGCATCAGTCGATCTGTCAGGATTTATTGGAAGTGTGTGAACAGATGAACAGGGAAAACTACAGTCGACAAGGTAAATTACTAGTTATGGGAAATCAGCCTCCACACGTCAAAACATACAGTGGGGCAAAAAAGTATTTAGTCAGCCACCAATTGTGCAAGTTCTCCCACTTAAAAAGATGAGAGAGGCCTGTAATTTTCATCATAGGTACACGTCAACTATGACAGACAAAATTAGGAAAAAAATCCAGAAAATCCCATTGTAGAATTTTTAATGAATTTATTTGCAAATTATGGTGGAAAATAAGTATTTGGTCAATAACAAAAGTTTCTCAATACTTTGTTATATACCCTTTGTTGGCAATGACACAGGTCAAACGTTTTCTGTAAGTCTTCACAAGGTTTTCACACACTGTTGCTGGTATTTTGGCCCATTCCTCCATGCAGATCTCCTCTAGAGCAGTGATGTTTTGGGGCTGTCGCTGGGCAACACGGACTTTCAACTCCCTCCAAAGATTTTCTATGGGGTTGAGATCTGGAGACTGGCTAGGCCACTCCAGGACCTTGAAATGCTTCTTACGAAGCCACTCCTTCGTTGCCCGGGCGGTGTGTTTGGCATCATTGTCATGCTGAAAGACCCAGCCACGTTTCATCTTCAATGCCCTTGCTGATGGAAGGAGCTTTTCACTCAAAATCACACGATACATGGCCCCATTCATACTTTCCTTTACAAGGATCAGTCGTCCTGGTCCCTTTGCAGAAAAACAGCCCCAAAGCATGATGTTTCCACCCCCATGCTTCACAGTAGGTATGGTGTTCTTTGGATGCAACTCAGCATTCTTTGTCCTTCAAACACGACAAGTTCTATTTTGGTTTCATCTGACCATATGACATATGACATTCTCCCAATCCTCTTCTGGATCATCCAAATGCACTCTAGCAAACTTCAGATGGGCCTGGACATGTACTGGCTTAAGCAGGGGGACACGTCTGGCACTGCAGGATTTGAGTCCCTGGCGGCGTAGTGTGTTACTGATGGTAGGCTTTGTTACTTTGGTCCCAGCTCTCAGCAGGTCATTCACTAGGTCCCCCCTTGTGGTTCTGGGATTTTTGCTCACCGTTCTTGTGATCATTTTGACCCCACGGGGTGAGATCTTGCGTGGAGCCCCAGATCGAGGGAGATTATCAGTGGTCTTGTATGTCTTCCATTTCCTAATAATTGCTCCCACAGTTGATTTCTTCAAACTAAGCTGCTTACCTATTGCAGATTCAGTCTTCCCAGCCTGGTGCAGGTCTACAATTTTGTTTCTGGTGTCCTTTGACAGCTCTTTGGTCTTGGCCATAGTGGAGTTTGGAGTGTGACTGTTTGAGGTTGTGGACAGGTGTCTTTTATACTGATAACAAGTTCAAACAGGTGCCATTAATACAGGTAACGAGTGGAGGACAGAGGAGCCTCTTAAAGAAGAAGTTACAGGTCTGTGAGAGCCAGAAATCTTGCTTGTTTGTAGGTGACCAAATACTTATTTTCCACCATAATTTGCAAATAAATTCATTAAAAATCCTACAATGTGATTTTCAATTTGTCTGTCATAGTTGACGTGTACCTATGATGAAAATTACAGGCCTCTCTCATCTTTTTAAGTGGGAGAACTTGCACAATTGGTGGCTGACTAAATACTTTTTTTCCCCACTGTAAAGTAATGCTCATCACACGTCATATTGGAAGAAGGTTTGTTAATGATTACCTGATGGTATTATTATATTATGTTATACTATATATTATATTATTCTATATTATATTATATTATACTATATTATATTATACTATATATTATATTATACTATATATTATACTATATATTATATTACACTATATTATATTATACTAGATATTATATTATACTATATTCTGTTATATACCAGGTACAATGTATCACTACAGTTACACAAATGTGAAATGGAAAAGATTAAAAGCTTTTACTGAGACCGGCTGTACAGGTTATTTTTAACCATTAACCCCAGCTTCTGTCTCGCTCTAGCTACAGCAAAGGGCACACACTCCCAGTTGGACATTTGGGTTGAAAATGTGAATTTGACTCTGCACACCCTTTCTCTGTCTCCCTTCTTACCCAGATCTGTCACATTCCAAACTCAAATTCCAACAGTTGAATTGAACTAGCTACCATCGATCCGTCAGACACAGATGAAACCTCTGGTATCGTGGTTCACTTTAATCTGGTTCTCTTTGAACCTCTGACTGAACAGTAGAGCAAAGTGAAGTGTTCACATGCAGCTGAAAAGGTGTTTAAATGGACGCTGTGACGGGAGGCTCTGTTGTAAGGCTCTGTGAGCTGAACTAATTTCAAACTATTGTGCCGACCCAAACCCTGTCACGCCCTGACTCATGGGACTCTTGTATGTTGAGTCAGGGTGTGGATATTCTATGTTAGTATTTCTATGTTGCATTCTAGGTTGTGTAGTTCTATGTTTGGCCGGGTGTGATTCCCAATCAGAGGCAGCTGTCGCTCGTTGTCTCTGATTGGGGATCATACTTAGGCAGCCTATTGGCAATCATGGGTTGTGGGATCTTGTTCCGTGTTAGAGGCTTGTATTGTGTTTAGCCATAGGACTTCACGGTTTGTTGTTTTGTTTGTGTGTTTATCGGTGAAATAAACATGTATGCCTTTCACGCTGCGCCTTGGTCTGACCCGTCCTTCAACGTCCGTGACAAACCCACTGTGCTGCCTCTGATATCTTCTCTTCACAATGTCCTTTCAGCACGGTTACAGAAACTACTAAAGAAGGACATAGGCAAATTACAGTTGGCCCAGAACAGAGAACGTCTGGCACTTAAAAGTACACGGAGGGCTAGCATTAGCAACATGCATGTCAATCTTTCCTGGCTCAAAGTAGAGAGAGATTGACTGCATCACTACGGGTCTTTGTGAGAGGTATTGACGTATTGAAAGTAGCAAACTGTCTGTTCAATCAGTTTAACACACAGCTCAGATACCCATAAATACGCACATAACTATATAGAGCCATGACTACATGGAACTCTCTGCCACCTCAGGTAACTCAAGCTAGCAATAAAACCAGATTTTAAAAAACAGATAAAACAACACCTCGCGGCACAATGCGGACTGTGAAGAGACACACACACACACACACACACATTATTCTTAGTAATGTAATGTAAAATTGTAATGTGATAATGGAGCAATGTAAATGTGTATGTTTGGACCCTAATAGAGGAACCTAATAAAATATTGAAATATGGTGGCTTCGTGACCTGGCCAGCGCAGAGTTCAGCTCGGCTTGACTCAGTAGTGTGAAAAGGGCATGAAGGAACTTATGAGGACACAGACGAAGCCCACGCCAAGGAGATTTACTATCCTCTCTCTGTCTGTCATTGCTAGATGGCTGAACGGTTATTTTTCACTCTTTTATCCGGTGACCTTCAGACTGTCATAGAGATTGACAGCCCGGTTGTCTATCTGTGTCCAGGGGGTCTATAATGAGAACACTGCACTCTGAAGACTTGGACGTGGCTGAGCCAATTAGGTTGTGATGTGAGGATAGAGCTCTGACCTAATGGTGTGAGCTGACCTCTGACCTAATGGTGTGGACGGCATCAGAAATGACCATAGATAGGGGCAGAGAGTTAGTGTTGCTGGGTTACTTTCTATAAGCAATGGGAGACAGAGATGAAACACATTGAGTGCACATTACATCTATATATTCAATTGATTTGTGTTGTTTCAAGCCGATGTCATCCGTTATAATTGGGCCGTTCCACGAAACGGGTGCCTTTTTGTCCCTTTGATATATTATCAGTAGAAGTTGTGCACCAATATTGCATTTTAAAAGCCTGTTATATAAAATGAAGTTCCCTTTAATATAGACCACTTGGAGAATTCAATAAATAAATAATAATTCAATTCAGCATTTTGACATGTCCCTTCGTCAACCCTATGTCACTTCTGAAGATGATTATTTATTTTGTGTAGTGATTAACTTACGTCTGTCCCTCATTTTAAGGTCATCCTGTCACGTGAACTAAACTCTCATTTTAATATGCTGAAAATATTCCTTTTAAAATGTTTTTTTTCAAAGGAAACATTGAACATCTAATAGTCAAATCATAGTGTAAAAGCAGGTGAGCTGGTTCTATTCTTTTTGGCCATTTTCTGGAGGGAAACTGAGTGGGTCAAGCATAACAGATCAACCATGTTTCTCATAGATAGACAGGCTAGAAATTGCATTAAATTGCCCCTCCCTGTTGCGCACAACAAGCTTAAATACCCCCTGTCACAAGGGGATTTATGGCTGATTTAAGAAGAAATTGGTCAACCCTGTTACGGTCAACCCTGTTATGGTCAACCCTGGTTTGGGCAACCATGGTACGGTCAACCCTGGGACGGTCAACCCTGTCACGGTCAACAATGTAACTGTCAACCCTGTTAAGGTCAACCATGTTACAGTCAACCCTGTTACGGTCAACCATGTTACGGTCAACCCCGTTACGGTCAACCATGTTAACGGTCAACCCTGTTACGGTCAACCCTGTTACTTTATTTGGCACCTAATAGGTAGCTACTATAGTATTGTAACCTTGAGATGGGAGAACACTATTTTTGTTGTTGTCTCTAACACTGTTAATGACAGATTAGGGCCAGCTAATGACTATAACACTATTCCACTCATTGCGCCTTCATCATCATGGCCCATAATTATAATCCAATTAATGGATCGTTAAGAGGGATTTTTTATTAACAAAGGGAACATTTATCATTGTTGTTTGTACAGCTGAAGGACAACTAGCAATGCAACGTTAATACAAATGTAAGGTTGGTTGATGAACTAATGATTAACTAATGTACTGTCACCTACAGTGGGGGAAAAAAGTATTTAGTCAGCCACCAATTGTGCAAGTTCTCCCACTTAAAAAGATGAGAGAGGCCTGTAATTTTCATCATAGGTACACGTCAACTATGACAGACAAAATGAGAAAAAATAATCCAGAAAATCACATTGTAGGATTTTTTATGAATTTATTTGAAAATTATGGTGGAAAATAAGTATTTGGTCAATAACAAAAGTTTCTCAATACTTTGTTATATACCCTTTGTTGGCAATGACACAGGTCAAACGTTTTCTGTAAGTCTTCACAAGGTTTTCACACACTGTTGCTGGTATTTTGGCCCATTCCTCCATGCAGATCTCCTCTAGAGCAGTGATGTTTTGGGGCTGTCGCTGGGCAACACGGACTTTCAACTCCCTCCAAAGATTTTCTATGGGGTTGAGATCTGGAGACTGGCTAGGCCACTCCAGGACCTTGAAATGCTTCTTACGAAGCCACTCCTTCGTTGCCCGGGCGGTGTGTTTGGGATCATTGTCATGCTGAAAGACCCAGCCACGTTTCATCTTCAATGCCCTTGCTGATGGAAGGAGGTTTTCACTCAAAATCTCACGATACATGGCCCCATTCATTCTTTCCTTTACACGGATCAGTCGTCCTGGTCCCTTTGCAGAAAAACAGCCCCAAAGCATGATGTTTCCACCCCCATGCTTCACAGTAGGTATGGTGTTCTTTGGGTGCAACTCAGCATTTTTTGTCCTCCAAACACGACGAGTTGAGTTTTTACCAAAAAGTTATATTTTGGTTTCATCTGACCATATGACATTCTCCCAATCCTCTTCTGGATCATCCAAATGCACTCTAGCAAACTTCAGACGGGCCTGGACATGTACTGGCTTAAGCAGGGGGACACATCTGGCACTGCAGGATTTGAGTCCCTGGCGGCGTAGTGTGTTACTGATGGTAGGCTTTGTTACTTTGGTCCCAGCTCTCTGCAGGTCATTCACTAGGTCCCCCCGTGTGGTCCTGGGATTTTTGCTCACCGTTCTTGTGATCATTTTGACCCCACGGGGTGAGATCTTGCGTGGAGCCCCAGATCGAGGGAGATTATCAGTGGTCTTGTATGTCTTCCATTTCCTAATAATTGCTCCCACAGTTGATTTCTTCAAACCAAGCTGCTTACCTATTGTAGATTCAGTCTTCCCAGCCTGGTGCAGGTCTACAATTGTGTTTCTGGTGTCCTTTGACAGCTCTTTGGTCTTGGCCATAGTGGAGTTTGGAGTGTGACTGTTTGAGGTTGTGGACAGGTGTCTTTTATATTGATAACAAGTTCAAACAGGTGCCATTAATACAGGTAACGAGTGGAGGACAGAGGAGCCTCTTAAAGAATAAGTTACAGGTCTGTGAGAGCCAGAAATCTTGCTTGTTTGTAGGTGACCAAATACTTATTTTCCACCATAATTTGCAAATAAATTCATAAAAAATCCTACAATGTGATTTTCTGGAGAAAGAAAATCTCAATTTGTCTGTCATAGTTGACGTGTACCTATGATGAAAATGACAGGCCTCTCTCATCTTTTGAAGTGGGAGAACTTGCACAATTGGTGGCTGACTAAATACTTTTTTCCCCCACTGTATAAGAGAAGGACATATGAGGTGAAGAACAGAAGACAGGAGAATTCACCGTCTAGACACAATAATCTGTTGGATGTTCCCTCTCTCATCCCCTGTCATTCAGGCCGGTCTTGTTCAGTTGTAAAGGTATGTACATGCTGATGATGTCCTCTGTCATTGTGATAAAAGAACACCAACACAAAACACAATTATGACGGCTGCATTGTGTTGGTGTATTAAAGCTGTCCAGGTGATGTTCTATTCCAAGCCCCATCTGTGGACCATGATGTTCAGACAAACACAGTGTTTAAACCAAGTTCACACTGCCACACCTTGTTCATAATACAACAATCTCCCACTGATCAAGCCAGAAATCATACTATTAGCGGTTGAATATTTATAGTTTTTTGTCTCTAGGCATTTTATTTCATTAGTGTATCATGTTCTGTTATTCGATCACAGCGTCTGTGCTTGTGTTCCTAAATTCACAGAGCCCTTGAAGGCGGTTGAGATGGAATCCAACGTTCACACCGAAAGGTACACTGCTGTGAAATGACTGAGTTTGCGTCCCAAATGGCACCCTTTCCCTATATAGTGCACTAGTTTTAATCAGATAACCTCTGTCTATTGAGTACAGAGAAAAAGAGAAAAACTATGGAGCGCGTTTCAACAGCTAGGGAACCGTGCCACCATTACAGTCACTCTCTGCCAGTTCTGTTCTGTGTTTCAGCACACTGCTTGATTCACAGACCATAGACGACAATCCAATAAAGGGTTGCTATTTTAGCATGAAAACGGGAGTCAGTAGGAGTTCAAGCAACGCTTTAGCAGCTGAGAAACCATAGAAGAAGCAAGCAGCTCACCATGTTTAATATATCAAATATTCATATTCCCCAGCATGGCGGTAGGAGTTAATACCAGCGATTAGAGTATTCAGGTCGACAGGGTCTTAGCTGTATAGTGTTATGATCAGGACTAGACTCTTAGCTGTATAGTGTTATGATCAGGACTAGACTCTTAGCTGTATAGTGTTATGATCAGGACTAGACTCTTAGCTGTATAGTGTTATGATCAGGGGTACATTTTTTACATTTACATTTTAGTCATTTAGCAGACGCTCTTATCCAGAGCGACTTACAGGAGCAATTAGGGTTAAGTGCCTTGCTCAAGGGCACATTAACGTCATTTAGCAGACGCTCTTAGCCAGAGCGACTCACAAATTGGTGCGTTCACCCTATAGCCAGTGGGATAACCACTTTACAATTTGGAGGGGGGGGGGGGGGGGGGTAGAAGGATTACTTTATCCTATCCCAGGTATTCCTTAAAGAGGTGGGGTTTCAAATGTCTCCGGAAGGTGGTGAGTTACTCCGCTGTCCTGGCGTCGTGAGGGAGCTTGTTCCACCATTGGGGTGCCAGAGCAGCGAACAGTTTTGACTGGGCTGAGCGGGAACTATGCTTCCGCAGAGGAAGGGGAGCCAGCAGGCCAGAGGTGGATGAACGCAATGCCCTCGTTTGGGTGTAGGGACTGATCAGAGCCTGAAGGTACAGAGGTGCCATTCCCCTCACTGCTCCATAGGCAAGCACCATGGTCTTGTAGCGGATGCGAGCTTCAACTGGAAGCCAGTGGAGTGTGCGGAGGAGGGGGGTGACGTGAGAGAACTTGGGAAGGTTGAACACCAGACGGGCTGCGGCGTTCTGGATGAGTTGTAGGGGTTTAATGGCACAGGCAGGGAGGCCAGCCAACAGCGAGTTGCAGTAGTCCAGACGGGAGATGACAAGTGCCTGGATTAGGACCTGTGCCGCTTCCTGTGTAAGGCAGGGTCGTACTCTCCGAATGTTGTAGAGCATGAACCTGCAGGAGCGGGTCACCGCCTTGATGTTGGCGGAGAACGACAGGGTGTTGTCCAGGGTCACGCCTAGGCTCTTCGCACTCTGGGAGGAGGACACAGCGGAGTTGTCAACCGTGATGGCGAGATCATGGAACGGGCAGTCCTTCCCCGGGAGGAAGAGCAGCTCCGTCTTGCCAGGGTTCAGCTTGAGGTGGTGATCCGTCATCCATACTGATATGTCTGCCAGACATGCAGAGATGCGATTCGCCACCTGGTTATCAGAAGGGGGAAAGGAGAAGATGAGTTGTGTATCGTCAGCGTAGCAATGATAGGAGAGACTCTTAGCTGTATAGTGTTATGATCAGGACTAGACTCTTAGCTGTATAGTGTTATGATCAGGACTAGAGTCTTAGCTGTATAGTGTTATGATCAGGACTAGAGTCTTAGCTCAATAGTGTTATGATCAGGACTAGAGTCTTAGCTGTATCGTGTTATGATCAGGACTAGACTCTTAGCTGTATAGTGTTATGATCAGGACTAGACTCTTAGCTGTATAGTGTTATGATCAGGACTAGACTCTTAGCTGTATAGTGTTATGATCAGGACTAGACTCTTAGCTGTATAGTGTTATGATCAGGACTAGACTCTTAGCTGTATAGTGTTATGATCAGGACTAGAGTCTTAGCTGTATAGTGTTATGATCAGGACTAGAGTCTTAGCTGTATCGTGTTATGATCAGGACTAGACTCTTAGCTGTATAGGCTACATGTACTTGACACATCCTAACACACTTGCCACTTCAAGGTAACCATGCATGTGTATACACGTATTTAAATTGATATTAGAACATGTAAAAGCACCCACATCTGTATTTTCCCATGTCAGAGACACCTGCTGTTACTCCACCCTGTGATGGGATGGGAGAGGGGTTTGGCAGCGATAGTCTTGCCTGTCTTAAACATGAGCCCTGGGATTAGCGGCATGTTGATTAGTTCTGTCTCATCATGAAAGGTGCTTTCAGGCTCACATCCATATTAACAGGAACAGGGATTTGGAAATCTCTTTTGGCAGCGGTACAGTCGTCAACGTTACTCATTTTATCATCCTAAAAGGCTTGTGGCTAAGCTTCTAATATTATTATATGTCCTCTCGCTGAAAAATAACCACATTACTAAAAGATGGGTTTTCACAGGTGTGCTTAAGTTGTATGTTGTAATTTCTGTCAGACAACACGGAAAATATTCCGACCGGAATCGTAAATGGTTAAAATTAGGTTACTAGCACCAATTGATGTGTCCCACCCGTCTGATCTGTTCTGTAAATCAGAAGTATGTCCAGTCGCACCACTCTGATGTTCTGTAAATCAGATGTCTTGACCCACTCCTCTAATGTTCTGTAAATCAGATGTCTTGACCCACTCCTCTAATGTTCTGTAAATCAGATGTCCTGACCCACTCCTCTGATGTTCTGTAAATCAGATGTCTTGACCCACTCCTCTGATGTTCTGTAAATCAGATGTCTTGACCCACTCCTCTGATGTTCTGTAAATCAGATGTCTTGACCCACCCCTCTGATCTGTTCTGTAAATCAGATGTCTTGACCCACTCCTCTGATGTTCTGTAAATCAGATGTCTTGACCCACCCCTCTGATCTGTTCTGTAAATCAGATGTCTTGACCCACTCCTCTAATGTTCTGTAAATCAGATGTCCTGACCCACTCCTCTGATGTTCTGTAAATCAGATGTCTTGACCCACTCCTCTGATGTTCTGTAAATCAGATGTCTTGACCCACCCCTCTGATCTGTTCTGTAAATCAGATGTCTTGACCCACTCCTCTAATGTTCTGTAAATCAGATGTCCTGACCCACTCCTCTGATGTTCTGTAAATCAGATGTCTTGACCCACTCCTCTGATGTTCTGTTAATCAGATGTCTTGACCCACCCCTCTGATGTTCTGTAAATCAGATGTCTTGACCCACCCCTCTGATCTGTTCTGTAAATCAGATGTCTTGACCCACCCCTCTGATCTGTTCTGTAAATCAGATGTCCTGACCCACTCCTCTGATGTTCTGTAAATCAGATGTCTTGACCCACCCCTCTGATCTGTTCTGTAAATCAGATGTCTTGACCCACTCCTCTGATCTGTTCTGTAAATCAGATGTCTTGACCCACCCCTCTGATCTGTTCTGTAAATCAGATGTCTTGACCCACCCCTCTGATCTGTTCTGTAAATCAGATGTCTTGACCCACCCCTCTGATCTGTTCTGTAAATCAGATGTCTTGACCCACCCCTCTGATCTGTTCTGTTAATCAGAAATATGTCTTTAGCTGCTCAACTCCCATGGTTGTCATTATAAGCCTCATTAAAACCTGACACACTTTCTGTTACGTTCATGTAAAATCCAGTTTGTGTTACATGCTAAATCTACATGAATCCTCTAATTCGTTTTGACTAAACTGGAACATATACAGCGCCTTCGGAAAGTATTCAGACCCAGACTGCATTTCACGTCCGTTGTCTTTTCTTTCTTATTGAACCTTGTCTTTTACATACCTCCTTTTTCTCATTTCTGCCCTGGTTATTCAAACACTGTGTCTCACAGATAGAGGTGACTCTCAACACACGTTTCTGGAGTCAGTAATAACAATCCATCAAATAATCTATGTATGTGGTTTGGAAATGTCAATCTTTTATTTGAATGAACACACCAGGAAAATGTAAAAAAATTAAACCACCACCCTACAGACTATGATATTAAACCACCACCCTACAGACTATGATATTAAACCACCACCCTACAGATATTGCAACAGGTTACAGTTGTTGACTCCTGGTTCATCTCATGCTCTGTTTTGTCTGTCTGGCTGGGTGTACCTTTTGAAGTGCTGGTAATCTGCTTCATATTGATCTGGCAGAGACTGCTTCATATTGATCTGGCAGAGACTGCTTCATATTGATCTGGCAGAGACTGCTTCATATTGATCTGGCAGAGACTGCTTCATATTGATCTGTCAGAGACTTCTTCATATTGATCTGGCAGAGACTGCTTCATATTGATCTGGCAGAGACTGCTTCATGTTGATCTGGCAGAGACTGCTTCATATTGATATTGATCTGGCAGAGACTGCTTCATATTGATCTGGCAGAGACTGCTTCATATTGATATTGATCTGGCAGACTGCTTAATATTGATCTTGCAGAGACTGCTTCATATTGATATTGATCTGGCAGAGACTGCTTCATATTGATCTGGCAGAGACTGCTTCATATTGATATTGATCTGGCAGAGACTGCTTCATATTGATCTGGCAGAGACTGCTTCATATTGATATTGATCTGGCAGAGACTGCTTCATATTGATCTGCAGAGACTGCTTTATATTGATATTGATCTGGCAGAGACTGCTTCATATTGATCTGGCAGAGACTGCTTCATATTGATCTGGCAGAGACTGCTTCATATTGATCTGGCAGAGACTGCTTCATATTGATCTGGCAGAGACTGCTTCATATTGATCTGGCAGAGACTGCTTCATATTGATCTGGCAGAGACTGCTTCATATTGATCTGGCAGAGACTGCTTCATATTGATCTGGCAGAGACTGCTTCATATTGATCTGGCAGAGACTGCATTTCACGTCCGTTGTCTTTTCTTTCTTATTGAACCTTGTCTTTTACATACCTCCTTTTTCTCATTTCTGCCCTGGTTATTCAAACACTGTGTCTCACAGATAGAGGTGACTCTCAACACACGTTTCTGGAGTCAGTGATAACAATCCATCAAATAATCTATGTATGTGGTTTGGAAATGTCAATCTTTTATTTGAATGAACACACCAGAAAAAATAAAATAAAATGGGCCCTGTCTTTAACACGTGTTCTTATTGACCATATGAAGCGTAGAATATTGCCATCTTTTATCCATCGTACTCTAGAAAATATTTCTAAATATTAAAATGTCTTATTTGGGAACACTGCACTAACAAAGAGACATTCACTCTGATGAAAAGCAAATTGATTTTATTGGCGATAGGATTCTGGTCGAACAATAGCCTGCTCTCCATCCATGAGATCATCTCAAAGCACAGGAAGATGATGTGCTGCTTTTCTCTACACCGCTACGGAAGAGAACAGAGTGGCCCAGATGGCCCATTCCTTCAGCAATCCCCTTGACGCAGTGAACAATTATGAAGTAAAATGAAAAGAAAAGTCAAGTCCCACTCAGAGTGATTGATCTGGGCCTGTTCCTGTTCTCTCTGGCTTTGTGGGAAGCTCTAACACAGAGCGAAGTGCTGGTCATGCCGTCATTTGACCGATGCATTCACCCAGGACACTTAGACAGATCAAGCTGTGTTCAAGTGCCAGTCAAATTGACACAGTGGCACTGTATGAGTCAAATATTCCACTCACTTCACAGGGAGCTTGCCAAAAATGTAACCAATACTTTTTTTAAATGACCCCATTATGTGTAGTTTTAGTTACAGCAGTTGAGTGAACCAATCTCGCCATTGGTGTGACATCTGACCTGTCACCACCCTTGGCATAGAGAAGCTTTCTGACTCTGGGTTGTGGATGATGCATACAACTGCACCAAAACAAAAAACAAAAAAAACAAATAAATAATTTAATTTGCATGATGCAAGAGAGACACAATCCTATCTGAAGAAATAAATAAAATATTTATCTGAGGGGTGACTCACTGTGAGCCATAGTTCAACAACCAAAACAAAAAAACACTAAAGAATATCAATATGACGGTGTTAGGCTAAAGTAGATTATCTGACTGGATGACAAAGAGCTGTACGCACAGCTATCGATTAAACTAATTAACGTAATACACACGGCCGCTCTCTGAATATCAACTGAAAAGACAATCAATAAAGACTAACTCAATACATGTTACTTGTTGCATTTGTCTTCCCTCACCTTGCTGTAAAAAACAACACATCGTATCATATATAAATCATATCATATATACTGTATGTCTGTATGTTTATTCTTTTTAGGGTTTAACAATACTTTTATACAGAAGTCTTATACCTAAATACAAATGCTAAAACCACCTCATCTGCACACCATATCCATTATCAACATGTTGTTCACACCAGTACATGGCTGTGGACTAACACTGGACACCAGTACATGGCTGTGGACTAACACAGTATTTTCTTCTTCCTATTCTATTGGTCAGGAGTTCCTAGAGTTTACTGGGTCACCTAATCTAACCCTAACGGGAGATAAAGCCTTTCCTCTAGGCCACTTCATAATCATGTAATCCTTCCATTCAATAGATCCTTCCTTCTTTCCTTCCCAAAACCCCTTATGTTTACCTCAGTTCTGTCCTCAGGGGGCACATACACACACACACACACGCACACGCACACGCACACGCACACACACACACACACACACACACACACACACACACACACACACACACACACACACACACACGCACACGCACACGCACATACACATTCACGCACGCACACACACATGCACACACACACAGGCCTTGGGGCTCTTCATAACCAAGGTGCCTATCTGGTGGTCCATCCACATCCATATCTCCCAACCCACTATCTGGTGGACTAGAGGGAAAATAACCGAAGTAGAAACAGCCATCACCATTACCAGCAGACCACCTCAGGTATACTTATAGGACCTCCACTCTACAGCATTGACCCAATCCCCTATAGGACCTCCACTCTACAGCATTGACCCAATCCTCTATAGGACCTCCACTCTACAGCATTGACCCAATCCCCTATAGGACCTCCACTCTACAGCATTGACCCAATCCCCTATAGGACCTCCACTCTACAGCATTGACCCAATCCTCTATAGGACCTCCACTCTACAGCATTGACCCAATCCTCTATAGGACCTCCACTCTACAGCATTGACCCAATCCCCTATAGGACCTCCACTCTACAGCATTGACCCAATCCTCTATAGGACCTCCACTCTACAGCATTGACCCAATCCCCTATAGGACCTCCACTCTACAGCATTGACCCAATCCCCTATAGGACCTCCACTCTACAGCATTGACCCAATCCCCTATAGGACCTCCACTCTACAGCATTGACCCAATCCCCTACAGGACCTCCACTCTACAGCATTGACCCAATCCCCTATAGGACCTCCACTCTACAGCATTGACCCAATCCCCTATAGGACCTCCACTCTACAGCATTGACCCAATCCCCTCTAGGACCTCCACTCTACAACATACAGAATATAGCCCTATTTGGTAAAAGACCAAGTCCATATTATGGCAAGAACAGCTCAAATAAGCAAAGAGAAACGACAGTCCATCATTACTTTAAGACATGAAGGTCTGTCAATACGGAACATTTCAAGAACTTTGAAAGTTTCTTCAAGTGCAGTCGCAAAAACAATCAAGCGCATTGATGAAACTGACTCTCATGAGGACCGCCGCAGGAATGGAAGACCCAGAGTTACCTCTGCTGCAAAGGATAAGTTCATTAGAGTTACCAGGCTCAGAAATTGCAGCCCAAATAAATGCTTCACAGAGTTCAAGTAACAGACACATCTCAACATCAACTGTTCAGAGGAGACTGCGTGAATCAGGCCTTCATGGTCGAATTGCTGCAAAGAAACCACTACTAAAGGACATCAATAATAAATAAATAATATAAATAAATTGGTCATTTAGCAGACGCTCTTATCCAGAGCGACTTACAGGAGCAATTAGGGTTAAGTGCCTTGCTCAAGGGCACATCGACAGATTTTTCACCTAGTCGGCTCGGGGATTAGAACCAGCGACCTTTCGGTTACTGGTACAACGCTCTTAACCACTAAGCTACCTGCCGCCCTAAGAAGATAAGAAGAAGAGACTTGCTTGGGCCAAGAAACACGAGCAATGGAAATTTGGTTCCAACCTCCGTGTCTTTGTGAGACGAGGTGTGGGTGAGCGGATGATCTCCGCATGTGTAGTTCCCACTGTAAAGCATGGAGGAGGAGGTGTTATGGTGTGGGGGTGCTTTGCTGGTGACACTGTCTGTGATTTATTTAGAATTCAAGGCACACTTAACCAGCATGGCTACCACATCATTCTGCTGCGATACGGCATCCCATCTGGTTTGGGCTTAGTGGGACTATCATTTATTTCTCAACAGGACAATGTCCCAACACACCTCCAGGCTGTGTAAGGGCTATTTTACCAATAAGGAGAGTGATGGAGTGCTGCATCAGATGACCTGGCCTCCACAATCCCCCAACCTCAACCAAATTGAGATGGTTTGGGATGAGTTGGAACGCAGAGTGAAGGAAAAGCAGCCAACAAGTGCTCAGCATATGTGGGAACTCCTTCAAGACTGTTGGAAAAGCATTCCATGTGAAGCTGGTTGAGAGAATGCCAAGAGTGTGTAAAGCTGTCATCAAGGCAAAGGGTGGCTATTTGAAGAAATCAAATATAAAATAGTTTATGATTTGTTTAACACTTTTTTGGTTACTACATGATTCCATATGTGTTATTTCATAGTCTACAATGTAGAAAATAGTAAAAATAAAGAAAAACCCTTGAATGAGTAGGTATTCTAAAACTGTGTCAACACAATCTAAAGGCAAATAGTTAATCATCCTCTACCTTTATCCCCTCTCTACCCCTTGGGCCAACACATCTCCCACTGGAGATCACAGTGTTATTAGGTTATAGGGACGCCTTAACCACACTGGGGCTATACAATTAAGACCTCCAGTTTCTCTCATCTCCCGGCCCGCGGATATCGCTAAGCTATGGTGTGATGTGTAGAAGCCACGAGGAGCTTGTTTGAGCATGGTTGTTGATGAGAGGCTACATGTCCAGGATATCTATAGTAGCTGATATAGTTGTGGTCAGGTTGTTGATGAGAGGCTACATGTCCAGGATATCTATAGTAGCTGATATAGTTGTGGTCAGGTTGTATATGAGAGGCTACATGTCCAGGATATCTGGAGTATATTATAGTACATAGTATAGTTTGTGTGTGTTTGTGTGCCCTTATATTAGTATTTATAAGGTCTTTATAAATACGATACTACAGTACCCTTATTAATCCTATATAATCCTATATCCTGTAGACTAAAGTATTCATTGATGACATGCACACAATATATTCAAATGCATTTCTATACATTATTGGATTAATGTAGCCTTTCTACTATTCAAAGCAGTAATCTAACAAATTAATGTTCATTCATTTACTGCTCATTATTCTATCAGCACGTTGACAAAGAGTGTAATTACAGCACTTTTAGGTCGATGTAGGCATTTGACCTTTTACTACTCCAATACAATAGGTGTTTTTACCGTTCCATTCTGACACTATAGGGAATACAGCAGCTATAGCTCATATCAACAACCAGGGCAATTATTCACACATCTGTGGTGGGGGAAAAGGGCAACTCTCAAACTCAGACAATTATTAGGGTGACGACCTGTTGTAGAAGCCTCAGTGGTTCATATAATATCAAAATCCATTTTAAATGTAAGCCGAGAGAGAAACCGCTGCTTGAATATAGAACATGTAACTTCAAATACCCACAGCTTGATGCTTATGTAAATGTCTGTTGTTTAACTGGACAGCAGTATGCATTCTACACCCATATATATTTGCTATCATCTATATTCTTTGCAAATATAGCTTGACAATGATGGATTATACAATGTGGTTCCCTCTTGAACTACATGTTCTTGTCTGCTCTTTTGATTAATAACTTTACTATCTTGTTCTTCTTCAACAGAATCCCCTTTGAGAGTGGACGCTCTAGGAAGATCATTAGCATCTAGTGCTCTGCCTCAGCACTGGCAAAGTTCCACTTAGAAAGTTTCTTGTTCTATCTACTTTCATACTGTTATACTGTTATACTGTTATACTGTAATAGTGTAATACTGTTATACCGTTATACCGTTATACCGTAATACCGTTATACTGTTATACCGTTATACCGTTATACCGTTATACCGTAATACCGTAATACCGTTATACCGTAATACCGTAATACCGTTATACCGTTATACCGTTATACCGTAATACCGTTATACCGTAATACCGTTATACCGTTATACCGTAATACCGTTATACCGTAATACCGTTATACCGTTATATCGTTATACCGTAATACCGTTATACCGTTATACCGTAATACCGTAATACCGTAATACCGTAATACCGTTATACCGTTATACCGTTATACCGTTATACCGTAATACCGTTATACCGTAATACCGTTATACCGTTATACCGTTATACCGTTATACTGTTATACTGTTATACTGTAACCCCGATTGTCTTTGGGCTTTATATTGTTAGTGGTTGTGTAAGGAGTTTGAAAGAAAGAAAGAAAGAAAGAAAGAAAGAAAGAAAGAAAGAAAGAAAGAAAGAAATAAATAAATAAATAAATAAATAAATAAATAAATAAATAAATAAATAAATAAATAAATAAAGACAGAGACAGAGACAGCGAGAGAGAGAGAGAGAGAGGGAGAGAGAGAAGAGAGAGAAGAGAGAGGGAGAAAGAATGAAAGAATGAAAGAAATAGAGAGAGCGATAAAGATAAAGAGAGATATTCTGCTTCAGAGCAGTCCCCTGTCGAGGCTTGAACTAACTACAACCTTGAGACACTTCTGGTTGGCAGCTGTTTTCTCTCAGAATAATTTGACTCAGAACCTGATTTCATTAGTTCTATTATGCTCCTCAGTGTGAACTTGAAGGTGAGACTTTGGGAGGTTTGTGTATTTCAATGCTGGAGGGCTCAGGCTATTGATATGGTGAAACTCAACTCACTGGTGCCCAAGCTGGGAGGAGGGAGGAGGAGAGGTTCTGAAAGACAGCCTCACTGCATTGCACACTCTTGTTAAGATGTGTTTTATTGAGTTGAGTCTTTGTAGAAATGTGACATTATAACTGTTTTGCAGTGAGGCTGAGAGACAGACAATGTGAGCCTAATACATTGAAAAGACACTATGAAAACACTCTTATGGAATGTTTGGAATGTTCTCCTTTGTTTAAACAACAGAATCATATTAATGCATCATGAAGATGATTAATTCGTTTCGTGGCACTATATCTTAAAGACAGGGCCCAACCCCTTTCCTGTGTATCGTACACATTCCAACCCAAGCATCTGTCAGTATGTATATTCCCCCACACACACGTACAGACACACACACACATGCATGCACACACTCACTCACAGACATTCAAGGACATATCAATTAGTAGCAGTGGAAGCAGGCAGATGGTTTTGAAGGATTGTTTCTCTGCCTCAGGTGAGAGGCTACAGATGACAGGGAACAACTGTCAAGTAGAATGGTCCAGATGATTCCCCATGTCACAGACATCTCCCTCTGAGCCACTTCCCTTCTTCTTCTCTGTCTCTGTCTCTGTCTCTGTCTCTGTCTCTGTCTCTGTCTCTGTCTCTGTCTCTGTCTCTGTCTCTGTCTCTCTCTCTCTCTCTCTCTCTCTCTCTCTCTCTATCATCCCTCTCTATCATCCCTCTCTCTATCATCTCTCTCTCTCTCTCTCTCTCTCTCATCTCTCTCTCTCTCTCTCTCTCTCTCGCCACCTTCTCTTTCTCAGCTCCTACTAACAGGAAAAAGCAAACAGCTCCACTCTAGACTGATTAATATTTTACATACAGTACACTTATCAAACTGAAACCTCCGATTAGCATTCATGCTAACTACCTGAGGTAATGCTAGAAAGGTTTGCCATTTCCTTTTCTAGATAGTAAAATAAGGAATTGACCATTTGGACGACAAAGTGGACGTGAGAGAACGTAAAGCCAGTAGAAATCTAAAGGATCTTCTCTGAATCCCAATTTTCCAATTACAAATTATCATTGTGGGCGCAATCTGTTTGTCAATCTCACACATCCAAGGGGAAAATACATCAAAATCCCTAATTTGGAGATTTCCCAGTCCTCTTTCAATTCCCCTCTGCCACTGATGAGATAACAGAAGTTAACAGAATTAAACCGCTTATCTGTCCGGAACCAGGACAATTGTGATTTTGGTAAATAAATGCGGTAAAAAGGTGGAAGGCGTAAGAAGGGGGCCATTGTGACAACCAGCGCTGTGAGGCTGATAAAGTGAGAGAGTGAGGACTACAAAGAGGAACTGCTATCAATTACCTTGCTATTGTTTCCCATTCAACCATAATTAAACGTGGACAAAGACATCCGTCCTCACTACCGGCAGAGGAAAACAAAAGGCTGAAAGACAGCGGTGTGTGTGTGTGTGTGTGTGTGTTTGGCATCGCTGCCTAGGAGAGAGGAAGTCATGAATATTATAGACAAACAGCATTGAACATCACAACGGATAAACAAAAGGCCTGTTGTCATCTGTGAGCTTGTAAAGAGGTGGGAGTAAAAGCTTTGCAACACAGAGCCATAGATTAAGATATATCTACACATGTCTCTGAGGCAATGTCCGTTTCATTATCGGTTTGATTTATACCATGTGTTGCATTGTGGGCCATAGGAGTGGCATAAACAACGTCTTCACACTGGCACACAGGAGTCACTCACAGAGAGGTTTAGACATGAAAATGTATGCACTCACTAACTGTAAGTCGCTCTGGATAAGAGCGTCTGCTAAATGACTAAAATGTAAAATGTAATGAATTCTACTATCCTAGAAGTACAGAACAGAATATAATATACTATCTAAAATACGATAGGGGTCATCGCTGCCGGCTCACCTGACAGGTACTCGCCACCCTGTGCCTTGTGAGCCGGATGGCACCGCAATCACTACTCCTCCTTCAAGGCACTCAGAATCAGAATCACCTTTATACACCAAATACATTTGCATGTACAGGAATTTGACTCAGTGAAATGGTACCACTACAATAAACAGAATACACAGACAGACGATAAACAAACGGAATATACAGACAAGATATGTAAACACAGAATATATAGACAATATATATAAACACAGAATATACACAACCCACATCCAGTATGTACACTATAAACACTAGGCTACAGATATAGGATCTTAATTTGATCTGTCATTTTGTTGCTGAGAATTTTCCTACACTACAGGAAATGTGAACTTGTAGTGTATTCGAGGTTTAAAAAGGTTTCTAAAGTTTGTAATTTCCACTTTAAAATGACAGACTTGATTTGCCCGAACAAAAAATGTGCAACCCCAACAAAGAAGGTCCATTAATTATAATCCACATAATAATTCACATTTCCTGTTGCTGCAGGATTGTTTTCCTGCTGTAGCTAACTGGCTCAAATTAAGATCCTTCACCTATACAGACTACACTATAACCATTACAAGCTCCTCACCTAACTGATACAGAGCTGAGTGGGACTTCATCACCTAACTGGGACAGAGCTGAGTGGGGCTTCCTCACCTAACTGGGACAGAGCTGAGTGGGACTTCATCACCTAACTGATACAGAGCTGAGTGGGGCTTCCTCACCTAACTGGGACAGAGCTGAGTGGGGCTTCCTCACCTAACTGGGACAGAGCTGAGTGGGACTTCATCACCTAACTGGGACAGAGCTGAGTGGGGCTTCCTCACCTAACTGGGACAGAGCTGAGTGGGACTTCATCACCTAACTGGGACAGAGCTGAGTGGGACTTCATCACCTAACTGGGACAGAGCTGAGTGGGACTTCATCACCTAACTGGGACAGAGCTGAGTGGGACTTCATCACCTAACTGGGACAGAGCTGAGTGGGACTTCATCACCTAACTGGGACAGAGCTGAGTGGGACTTCATCACCTAACTGGGACAGAGCTGAGTGGGACTTCATCACCTAACTGGGACAGAGCTGAGTGGGACTTCATCACCTAACTGGGACAGAGCTGAGTGGGACTTGTAGAGATCTTTGAAACATGAGTTCTATCCCTCTACATTAGGCTCTTATAGTTCATGTCCCAAATGGCACCCTATTCCCTATAGTGAACCACTTTTAATCAGGGCCCTGGTCTAAAGTAGTGCAGTACATAAGGAATAGGGTGCCATTTGAGACGCACTGTACAGTAGTTCCATTTTCATCCAGCTATAATCTGTTGATTTCTGATGCCATGTTGCGTCCCATGGGGTTCAGGTTAGCATAATTACCATGACTTCTGGGGGGACAACAATTACACAATTTCATTATTCTCCACCCAGCTGTAAATCTAGACCATCCATATCTGTCATCTGGAAATCACCATGTCGTTCCTGTAGTGTCAGAGGTAACAATGATTAACTGATCTATACTGTATTACCCCCCCCCCCCCCCCCCCTCACCAAATCAACTGCTACGTGCATGTGTATGTACACCCTAACGCATACACACACACGCACATGCACACACTCGCGCACACGCGCACACGCGCACACGCGCACACACACGCGCACAGACACACAGGCAGTGGACGGCATCTGACATCCAAAATAGCTGGTCATTCACACAACAGACACATTTATCAAAAATAAATGTTCTACTTTGCAAACACAGCAATCGCCCTTGATGAGCTTGTGCTGTGTGTGTGTGTCTGTGTGTGTCTGTGTGTGTCTGTGTGTGTGTCTGTGTCTGTGTGTGTGTGTGTGTGTGTGTGTTTGTGTGTCTGTGTCTGTGTCTGTGTGTGTGTGTATGTGTGTACAGTATGTGAGTGTGTCTATGAACAGTCATCATGTGGTTTGATTCGTTAGCCGCCATCAGATTTATTGCACCCAGAGTTATGTCCCTGGTATCTCAAAAGCACTAAGAGTTATGTCCCTGGTGATCTTAAAAGCACTGAGAGTTATGTCCCTGGTGATCTTAAAAGCACTGAGAGTTATGTCCCTGGGATCTTAAAAACACTGAGAGTTATGTCCCTGGGATCTTAAAAACACTGAGAGTTATGTCCCTGGGATCTCAAAAGCACTGAGAGTTATGTCCCTGGGATCTTAAAAGACTCTGGATATTGTTATTATTTCTCCAGCTGAGAGTTACAGTAGTAGATAACTCCCTTCCAATCAATACAATAACATGGAAGGCCTGACTTTAGACAAATTATAAGTCTTAATTTGACAGACTTTTATTTCCAATCCCCTCATATCAAACATCATAAACATATCTCGCCAGCTGTGGTATTTAAGATATGAGAGGAGCTTTCTGACCTCCCAAATGTTCATTAAATTATATAATTTGGATCGAGCCATGAAATAAAAGCCAACTGCAATTTCTATGATTGGGTTTTGCGGAAATGGAGTGTGATGCCGTGCTGGATTTTATTCATCTTGGCTTTGAAGAAGAACACTAAGTAAGTGGCTAACATAGGCTGTCCTAAATGGCACCCTATTCCTTGGTTTCTCAAATGACTGCCTCGCCTGGTTCACCAACTACTTCTCAGATAGAGTTCAATGTGTCAAATCGGAGGGCCTGTTGTCTGGACCTATGGCAGTCTCTATGGGGGTGCCACAGGGTTCAATTCTTGGGCCGACACTTTTCTCCGTGTATATCAATGATGTCGCTCTTGCTGCTGGTGACTCTCAGATCCACCTCTACGCAGACGACACCATTTTGTATACATCTGGCCCTTCATTGGACACTGTGTTAACAAACCTCCAAACGAGCTTCAATGCCATACAACAATCCTTCAGTAGCCTCCAACTGCTCTTAAACACTAGTAAAACTAAATGCATGCTTTTCAATCGAACGCTGCTGGCACCCGCCCACCCGACTAGAATCACCACTCTCGACGGGTCTGACCTAGAGTATGTGGACAACTACAAATACCTAGGTGTCTGGTTAGACTGTAAACTCAACTTCCAGACTCACATAAAGAATCTCCAATCCAAAGTTAAATCTAGAATCGGCTTCCTATTTCGCAATAAAGCCTCCTTCACTCATGCTGCCAAACATGCCCTCGTAAAACTGACTATCCTACCGATCCTTGACTTCGGCGATGTAATTTACAAAATAGCCTCCAACACTCTACTCAGCAAATTGGATGTAGTCTATCACAGTGCCATCCGTTTTGTCTCCAAAGCCCCATACACTACCCACCACTGTGACCTGTACGCTCTTGTTGGCTGGTCCTCACTACATGTTCGTCGTCAAACCCACTGGCTCCAGGCCATCTATAAATCACTGCTAGGCAAATCCCCGCCTTATCTTAGCTCATTGGTCACCATAGCAGCACCCACCCGTAGTCTGCGCTCCAGCAGGTATATCTCACTGGTCATTCCCAAAGCCAACACCTCCTTTGGCCGCCATTCCTTCCAGTTCTCTGCTGCCAATGACTGGAACGAATTGGAAAAATCTCTGAAGCTGGAGACTCTTATCTCCCTCAATAACTTTAAGCATCAGTTGTCAGAGCACCTTACCGATCACTGCACCTGTACACAGCCCATCTGAAATTAGCCCACCCAACTACCTCATCCCTATATTGTTATTTATTTTGCTCTTTTGCACCCCAGTATCTCTATTTGCACATAATCTCTTGCACATCTAGCATTCCAGTGTTAATACTATTGTAATTATTCTGCACAATAGCCTATTTATTGCCTTACCTCCATAACTTGCTACATTTGCACACACTGTATATATATTTTCTGTTGTATTTCTGACTTTATGTTTTTTACCCCATATGTAACTCTGTGTTGTTTTTATTGCACTACTTTGCTTTATCTTGGCCAGGTCGCAGTTGTAAATGAGAACCTGTTCTCAACTGGCTTACCAGGTTAAATAAAGGTGAAATAAAAAAATAAAATAAAAATCCCTATGTAGTGCACTACTTTTGACCAGAGCCCATATGATTGTGTCCCAAATGTTACTCTATTCCGTATGTAGTGCAAATCCTATTCCCAATGTAGTGC
>NW_028160696.1:312611-335883 GCF_964263955.1 Coregonus lavaretus
TGACTAATGTGTGTGTTTTAGAATATAGACTATAATTTTGTTTGATTTGAACGAGACGTGAAGTGAATGCCCCACAGAAATAGCTAAGGATCACATTCAATGAATCACACATGAAACATGGTTTCATGTGTGATGCAAACTCGGGATGCAAACTCGTCACTTTTTGGCAATATTTGCCGTTTTGATCTCAAAATAGGCCATCCACGTGAATCGTGTAGTCTACACGATCTGGGGGGGGGGGGGGGTCTGACGAAAAATGAGCAGATGCAGTGCATTACCCATTGAGCTATAAAAGAGAAGTGTGAACAGATCTTCTCCCTGTGTGATCACTAAATAATGGTGTATGTTTCTCATATCGAAATTAATGACTGAGCACAATACATCCCTACGCGTCCTACAAATTGAATATCAGAGTTCAGAGCGTGATGTCAGATATGTCATATCAGAACGAGTGCTTCATCCAATATCACGTGACAGCTGTCACCAGCCAGCCTCATCCCCTACCAGCCATTAGGCAATCAGCTGCTTCTGTCTGTTCTTTCTCCGCATCTCCATCTATTTTCAAATGTTATTTAGCCGTGATGGCAAGCTGCGGTGTGCAGTCCCCTGTAGCTCAGTTGGTAGAGCATGGCGCTTGCAACGCCAGGGTTGTGGGTTCGTTTCTCACGGGGGGCCAGTATGAAAAATGTATGCACTCACTTAACTGTAAGTCGCTCTGGATAAGAGCGTCTGCTAAATGACTAAAATGTAAAAAAAATGGTTGTTAAATGCATTGTCTGCATGCTACATCTCCGCTGTAGTCCTCATCACTATAGCATGTCTATATAGATGAACGTCTGACAGATAGATGATAGAGAGACTAGGAACAGGCAGCATGAAAACATGTCAACAAGCATACAAATGGAAGAAAAGGAACCCGTTGTCATGTCACTGTGTTACCATACTCTTCTACAACCAATAACCACTTCCCTCCACAGTGGCTCTTCCCTGCCTCCTCTCCTCCATCCTGTCATTCATCCCTCCATCTATCTGTCCCTCCCTCCCCTGCCTCCCAGGGCTATTGATGGAAGGCCAGGCCTGCTGAATGCTCCTCTGCCTGGACGCTGGCTGGATTGCTGGCAGCACGGAGGACACAACACAATGGCCTTATCTTCTCTCTCTCCCTCCTCTCTCTCCTCACCTCTCCTCTTCCTGTCTCCCGTCCCGCTTTCTCTCTCCCTCCCTCTCCCTCCTCTCCTCTCTCCCTCCCTCCTCTCTCTCCTCACCTCTCCTCTCCTCTCCCCTCCCCTCCCCTCCCCTCCCCTCTCCTCTCCTCTCCTCTCCTCTCCTCTCCTCTCCTCTCCTCTCCTCTCCTCTCCTCTCCTCTCCTCTCCTCTCCTCTCCTCTCCTCTCCTCTCCTCTCCTCTCCTCTCCTCTCCCCTCCCCTCTCTTCTCTCTCTAGCCTGGCAGGTAATTGCAGTCTGTGGGGGGACAGGTGCTCTCACAATAGAACCCCAGTGTCCAGGCTGCCTCTTTTCAAGAGCCATGTAATTACCTAATTGAAAAGCTCACATGGGAGACGGTGGGAGAGAGAGAGGGAGCGTGGAGAGAGAGAGAGATAAGGTCACTGGATAGAGAAGAGCATAGGCTACGTGTCTGTTGATCCAGAACCACCACCCCTCCTCCTCCTCTTAACTCAGATCACGACAGAGGTAAATATTGTTGGGCAGGGATGGAGGGATGGAGCGTGGGATGAATGGAGATGGGGGGCTTGTAATGGGAAATGTATTGTTAAACGATGACAATGGTCACGGAAGAGTGAAACACAAAAGTGGCGTGGGGTCACTCCATTTCTGATGTCACTGCTCTTTTTCACCACAACCCTTCTGCTGTGTTCATGTGATGAGGGACGGAGAGAGATATGGAGAGATGCTGTGTTCATGTGATGAGAGATATGGAGAGATGCTGTGTTCATGTGATGAGGGATGGAGAGAGATATGGAGAGATGCTGTGTTCATGTGATGAGGGACAGAGAGAGATATGGAGAGATGCTGTGTTCATGTGATGAGGGACGGAGAGAGATATGGAGAGATGCTGTGTTCATGTGATGAGGGACGGAGAGAGATATGGAGAGATGCTGTGTTCATGTGATGAGGGACGGAGAGAGATATGGAAAGATGCTGTGACAGTGTTCTTTAAAGACCTCCTCATGTTATATTCTATACCCTAAGTCTGTCCCTCACAAACTGTTTCCACAAACTGAATGTTGAGTTGCCTTGAGAGCGGTACGGAAACGTTCTGTAACAGTGTTCTGTAAAGGCCTTGTTATATTTGATTCTATGTCTGTCCTACATAAACTGTCCTGCTTTTAGCGGCACCTGAGGAGAACTGATGGCTTATTTAACGTAGATGTAGAGGGGTATAGATGTGAACATTGGTTATGTTGACTCTCGTAGGTTTGTGTTTTCACTGTACAAAGAGATCCCCAGACTACCTTGAAGACTAAAAACATTGAAAAGCCCTATTTTGCTGAAAGTTTGGAGCTTTTGAAGAATCTGAAACAAGGACGTGAGAGCTTACTCTCCCTTTGTCCTTGGGTAATATTCTACCTCTCATAGTCAGGTGACACTTTTACTTTCTGTTTGTCTTTGTATCAGACGTCTGTGGTTCTTGGTTTAAAGGAGAGGAAAGATATTTCCCAAGGCTAGCATATTTAACTACTGCGGACTCAAGCTGGTTCCATTTAATGTTCAAGGCAAGACATTTTGCAATAATGGCCCTCTCTAGAAAGACAGATGTCTTCCTCGCTTTTGTCATTTGCAACAGGCGCCGGAATCTTTAAATATTGTGAAAATACTTGATGACTTTATTCACAACGTTATGTGTGTCATGGGAGCCATACGCTGAAGGATGGGGAAAGAGGCAGTAACATTATAGCAATGAGTCAGTCAGTCAGTCAGGCTCTCTCTCTCTCTAATATCAGTCTTAGATGTTAGATGTAAAAGCATGTTTCCACCTATAATCATTGAACGCAACGACAAAGTAATCAGAGTGGCGTTAATGAGACCCTGTTGATTGCAGTACCAGCTTTAGTATCAGGAGGAAGCTGACTTCATCTAATCATAGGATATGCTCCTGGGTAGCTACTGTACATTGTAAGTACATGTAAATCCCTTATATCAATATTGTAATAACAGATTTGGTTGTTAGAGATTGTTACATTGTAAGTACAAATGTAATTAACAGGGTTATACCTAATGTTCTCCTGTCTCCTAAATTTTTTTTGATTGTTTTCCTAATTTCTCCAGGTAGCCTATTGTCTAGAAAGGTTGTTACATTCTATAGTAATTATAAAGGTTATACCCTACTTAAGTTGCTTGCTCCTAATTACAATATATCATTTGTAACTACATTGTTCATACATTACACTTGATTCAGTATAGCCTTTGAGCCAGGTCGTAACATAGAAATAAACTAATTGAACATGACAGTTAGCTGATGACAGGAAGCTGATGACAGGAAGCTGATGGCAGGAAGCTGATGACAGGTAGCTGATGACAGGAAGCTGATGACAGGAAGCTGATGACAGGAAGCTGATGACAGGAAGCTGATGACAGGCTGCTGATGACAGGAAGCTGATGACAGGAAGCTGATGACAGGAAGCTGATGACAGGAAGCTGATGACAGGAAGCTGATGACAGGCTGCTGATGACAGGAAGCTGATGACAGGAAGCTGATGACAGGAAGCTGATGACAGGAAGCTGATGACAGGAAGCTGATGACAGGCTGCTGATGACAGGAAGCTGATGACAGGAAGCTGATGACAGGAAGCTGATGACAGGAAGCTGATGACAGGCTGCTGATGACAGGAAGCTGATGACAGGAAGCTGATGACAGGTAGCTGATGACAGGAAGCTGATGACAGGTAGCTGATGACAGGAAGCTGATGACAGGTAGCTGATGACAGGAAGCTGATGACAGGAAGCTGATGACAGGAAGCTGATGACAGGAAGCTGATGACAGGAAGCTGATGACAGGTTATGCCTTGTTACAATTGTTGTTACCAGGTCCTAGTCTATTTATCAACCTGGTATTACATGTGGATTTAATGGTAATAGCACCTTACATGTAGTTACGTGTAACAAGGTCAGCTTTTGGTTTGAGTTATTAACATGGTAATTCACAGTTGACTTTCAAATGTGTAATTACAAAACTCTAGTTACATTGTGGAACAAGAATAACATCAGTAGTTACACATGTGGAATAACCCTCAGCAAGTGAATATGTAATGACACATTCCTTGTTCCAATTGAGTACTAACTGATCCCTCCACAACCCTATGACCATGTCATGACACAGTAAAACCTATGTAACTACTATGTTGTTAACAGTTTTCCTGTTAGTTACATAGTAATAGGGGTGACAAGGTAAAGCTTTACCAAGGTTGGTCATGTTTTATCCCATGTTAAAGTATCATAGCCTTGTCCTTTCCTGCTGTCCTATTATCTACCTCATGGTCTCTCTGTCCCTCTGTATTCCTCACCTTCTTTTCTTATCCCTTCATCTCTCTACAGCTCTCAAGCAGCAGAATAACAGACAACCTCTCCTTGAGCTAACCCAGGCCTCCACAAGACAAGCTCGTAACCTTGTCAACCATTGCAAAGAAATACATTTATTTTAGATGGACAATAACACACACACACATGCACGCACGCACGCACGCACACACACACACACACACACACACGAGTACTTCCCTCTACTTTCTCTCTACTAGAACATTGACTAGCAGTACTGATTGCTTGAGGTCATGTATTTATTTGAACCAGCTCCATCCCTAACCCCTGGCGAGAAATTAAATCATAGTTATTTATTAGGATATAAAACTTAAGAGTTTCAGGGAAATAAAAATATTGCATTTCTAACATTGTGCTCAAGCTCCTCCCATTGTCTTCATCCCTTGGGAATGAGGGTGTTACTTGGTAAGTTTGACCACAAAGGTCAATCAAAGTAATTGATAACCTCTTATAGATACAGTGATAAATGAAGCTTTGTCATGTTATGAATCAGACTAACAACACAGCTATAAACATATCGGTTGCGTACCAAATGGCACTCTATTCCCCATTTAGTGCAGTAATATTGACCAGGGCCCATAGTACAGCCCATAGGACTCTGCTCAAAAGTAGTGCACTACATAGGGAATAGGGTGGCATTTGGGATGGACACACAAATATATAATGGGAAGGTGCATTCCACCATAACACCATTCAATATTGTCAATGCCATGGCAGTAGAGACGGGCGGCCTATAGCGTTTTGTTAATGGTCCATCAGTTACAGTTTATGAGCATCTCAAAGCAGAGACAAAGATACCGGTGCCCCAGATGGTCAGGTCATAGATTATTTGCTGTTATATTGATCTGCGAGGAACGGCTATAGAAACATGCCATCAATCTAGCTCAAGTCCTCAACCTTCGCGGAATAAATTAAAAGATGCTGAGCATCAGTGAAAATCGAACAATCTAAAAGGACCACCGCTGGTGGCTAGGAGTTTGTACCGTCGTTTGCTTGAAGTTGAGGTGATGAAACAATCAACGGAGATAATAGCCAAGCCACATGCCAAGCACTACTTCACAAGAGTTATTAGGGCTTTGGCAGGGAATATCAGACATTAATGTTGACATCATGAATAGTTGTAAAATACTATCTCCACTATGTAGGTGTTAACTGTAGGCACACTCATAAAGCATTTATACTTGATTTATTGACAGATTGACTCCCATCTAGACAGCACAGGCAGCACCCCATACCGTTATTGATGCATAGATATTTTGATGGCATACATTTTGTAAACTGTGTATATTTCTCCCACATTTAGTCATGAATCCCCCTCAATGTAATAGGTGAACCTGACGTTGATACGGTCTCTCCTCTAGTCTAGCTAACTGCTGTGCATGATGCATAAATGCTGCCATCTGGTGGCAAACTATCAAATTGCGTACTACTGGATTTAACAGAATACATTAGGTATTGGTTAAGATACAGTGAGAGACGTATGCAAAAAGGTGCGTCCTACCTTTATGGTACAAAATATACTGCATTTTCCTGTTTACACATAAAAAACACACAAAGTAAACATAAGGAAGATAAGTATTGTAAAAATGACTAAACATTTTCAAGAAGATCATTCTTCTATGACAGACGGAAGGAAGTTGTTTGTTTTGACAGTCATTGTTTCCAACATACATTCAATAGTGCAAAAAACTTTGGCATTAGCTATAAACACAACACAAACTAATGTACAACAGTAACACAATCTGTCGTCTGAACAATAAATCAACACATTAAAACTGACTGACTGCAGAGCAAAAGTGGTTCTTCAAAGACAATATTCCAGCATGTTTTAAGGACAGAATTGCCCATACCATCAAAGTAACACAGACTTTTCTAAATATATGAAATCGATCAGTGCAAAAAAGATGGACGGCTTCATCCACAATAAAGCGAATAAAATCTTTACAACAAAGAAAAGTGTATACAGAGAGAAGGCAATAGTTGAACTGGTTGTAACTATTTCTTAAGTAAACAAATACTGAAACAAAAACTAAAGAACAACAATAAACAACTGAAAACATCCAGAACTCCCATTCATCCTCATCTTTGCTGCATTGTGTTCCACTTATCTTAATATATAAAGGGGAAAGTGCATTTGAGATAAAGCAAACTGCAAAATAGCTTCTGGTCTGTGCCTTCTTCTTCTCTAATGGCACTATGCTGTTCACATTACGGCAGAAAGCTCAGAGTAGCTCTTTGTCAATAGGAGAGGTACAATTTAGCTTAGAAAGACTGTTTCAGTTTAGTCATGTCCTGCAGGCCGGATAAGACCATTGTGGCCAATTCTCCAATATGGATAGCAAGGCCTCTTACATACAGCAGACAGCACTATTAAAGTAGTACCTCATCAGCACTGGAAATGCCATATAGCCTACTATATAGATGACTTTGTCCAGAGAAACGCTGAACAAGATATGGGATCTGTAGTGATGACAGTCATCCTTCACACAAACAGTATGTATCTCCAGCATATGAAGTCACCAATGTCCATGTAGTCTCTTCCTTCAACCATGTATCTGTAGACACTGTAGGTGCCCAGTAGGCATGAGACAGAAGACCATGAAATGAAACAGAGCAGGCACTATCTCAACTTGTCCAATAAGAAACACCCATTTTCGTTTTTCCGTTACAAACTGTTTTGCTACATTGCGCTCCAATGAACAGGACCCAGGCTACCATCTGTCTGACCATGACAACACTATAGGACAGTCTGGAGGCCCAGTACATCAGACTACCGTCCATGTGGACGCTGAGCATCTCTGTTGACGTTGGCCAGGCTGTCAGCCAGTCTCTTAGTAAACAGAACATGTGATTTACCACAGTATGAACGGGTAGTCTTCAACAGCTCTTCTTCCAGTGGGACCAGCAGGGAGCTTACAGGATCCTCCCCAAACGAGTACTGAGAAAAATAACATTCTGTTATCAAACAGGCCCTAAATCTGATGTCCACAGTTATAGATATCTACTACAGCTATGGACAGAAAATGCATTACATTTTAGTCATTTGGCAGCTCTTATACAGAGCGACTTACAATTATTACAATTCACCATCTTACGATTCACATCATTGCATGCTTTTAAAGTGTGATGAAATAGACGGGCAGTGAAACGTGTTTAATATGTATAAAGCCTAAGAAAGACTTTCTTTTCATTAGAATAAAGAGTTCCTGAAGCTGCTGAGGTGTTGTAGAGAGATAAAACCCTCAACGTGGTTAAATCACACTTTATTATCCTCCTCAGTCCAGCTACAGATCCAGAACCAGTCTTCCCCGCTTCCCAATAATGGAAGAACCTTTACAGCACTCACAGGAAATCAAAGTGAATTACTATTTTACGTCCTCTCATTTGGTTCAGTCCCTGATATTGGGTTACTAAAAGTTAAGGCACACATACCCCCCCCCCCACCGGTCATAAAGCTCCATTTCCAATGTGTGTATTGTTTTTATGTGGATGATGGAACACTGTGCTAGTGGAGACTGAGCTTGTAAATGTACCATCAGCACTAAAACTTTACTGCTCTTTCCTGGGCCTTGGTTTTACTGTGGCTTTAATACTCTCAGATATTATGTATGAGGTGTGTGTGTGTGTGTGTGTGTTTGTGTGTGTGTGTGTGTGTGTGTGTGTGTGTGTGTGTGTGTGTGTGTGTGTGTGTGTGTGTGTGTGTGTGTGTGTGTGTGTGTGTGTGTGTGTGTGTGTGTGTGTATGTGTGTGTGTGTCAGATGTACTGAGAGGCAAAGACACAATATTGACCAGGCATCTTTCTGATAGATGCTCGATGCTTAGTTAATAGGAAAGCAACACAAACCTGGACATTGATGACGTCATTAAACAAATGCCCACTGTAGTCGATATCATTAAAACAACTGATCATTTAGAACACATCCTTATGAGGAAATGTGTTTCACTCAACACTGAAACTTGTGGAGATCTGCATAGAAGAGGTCTGGACACACAAACAAACATTTCCTTACACACCTAATACACAATCAATGAAAGACAATCAAGTTGTTTTCCCATCTGGAAACCCTGATTAGTGATTGTTTGGTTTACCTGTCGTATAGCGTCGTAGACGGCCCTGAAGGCGGGCTATAATACTGCTCTGTGATTGTTTGGTTTACCTGTCATGTGGCGTCGTAGATCTTTGATCGTTTAGCCTACCTGATGTATAGCATTGTAGACAACACTGCTCTGTGATCGTTTAGCCTACCTGTCGTATGACTTTGTAGACAACACTGCTCTGTGATCGTTTAGCCTACCTGTCGTATGGCGTTGTAGACAACACTGCTCTGTGATCGTTTAGCCTACCTGTCGTATAGCGTTGTAGACAACACTGCTCTGTGATCGTTTAGCCTACCTGTCGTATGGCGTTGTAGACAACACTGCTCTGTGATCGTTTAGCCTACCTGTCGTATGGCGTTGTAGACAACACTGCTCTGTGATCGTTTAGCCTACCTGTCGTATGGCGTTGTAGTAACACTGCTCTGTGATCGTTTAGCCTACCTGTCGTATGGCGTTGTAGAGAACACTGCTCTGGGATCGTTTAGCCTACCTGTCGTATGGCGTTGTAGACAACACTGCTCTGTGATCGTTTAGCCTACCTGTCGTATGGCGTTGTAGAGAACACTGCTCTGTGATCGTTTAGCCTACCTGTCGTATGGCGTTGTAGAGAACACTGCTCTGTGATCGTTTAGCCTACCTGTCGTATGGCGTTGTAGAGAACACTGCTCTGTGATCGTTTATCCTACCTGTCGTATGGCGTTGTAGAGAACACTGCTCTGTGATCGTTTAGCCTACCTGTCGTATGGCATCGTAGACAGCTCTGAAGGCAGGCTGTTTGAGGTCATGGTACACTCCTCTGTTCCCGTGCAGGATAAAGATACCCTCCTCCTCCGCGGAGCCACAGTTACTGCCGTAGATACAGTGGTCTGGACGGTAGTTCCAGTGGCAGGGGACTTCCAACAGACACTCTGGAGGGGGAGAGACAAGGGCTAGTTTAGAGGGGCACAAGTCTAATACTCCTGCTTTTCTCATCACCCTGGAGCTCAGTTGGCATCTCCACACACCTTATTAGCCAGGTAAACAATAAGACAAGACAACACACTGCTGCCCTGGAGGGCTGACGCTGGGATCCCTGCCCCAACTATTCCATTTCAGAGGTTCACGTTTCTAATCATATTGAATGGTGTGTTAAACCAGCTATGTGTTGAGTCTCCTCAGGGTTGTGATGGAAGATGATGCTGAGCAGGTCCTGGTCTCCCCAGGTCATGTTTAGTTTATATGTCGACTATAACAACCCTATACACTGTCTATATGTCATGTATGTCATCATGTGGTGTGATAAGGGAGGAGCTGAGCTGGGAGTCTCACCAGGGTTGTGATGGAAGATGATGTTGAGCAGGTCCTGGTCTCCCCAGGTCATGTTTAGTTTATATTTCTGCAGCAGTGGCATCAGCAGCTCCTCCCACCTCAGACCCACTGACGTCATGTCATTCTGATCACACAGAACAGGACAGGGGGGTGTTACATTGTGTAAAATCGAAGAGCCTGCGCAAACATCTTCATTATGAGTTTTATTTGTCATTCATTCAACAGGGATAATATATTTGTAGAAAATGTATCTTCTCCTGTCTCTGGATGACATTAAATCTGATTGTATTGCAATGGTGACCTCTGTTGGTCGAAGTTTATATTACCTTGAAGTATGTGGCCCTGATGCGGGTCATGTTCATGAGCATGACCCCAGAGTTGATGCCCGTCCTGCCATAGTAGGGGTGACGGGCGAAGCGGTTGTACCAGGCGATACGTGGCTCCTCGTGCTCCGGCGCCATGGCAGCAAGCTGGGTAGCGTTGAAGTGAACGAGCAGGGACCACAGAGCGTCCACAGGCTGGAGGAACAAGATGTCTGAGTCCACGTAGACTAGAGAGTCCACCTCCTTTAGGATGAGCTGGGGGACAGAGATAGAGGTTAGAGGTCAGAGGCCAGGAACAAGATGTCTGAGTCCACGTAGACTAGAGAGTCCACCTCCTTTAGGATGAGCTGGGGGACAGAGATAGAGGTTAGAGGTCAGAGGCCAGGAACAAGATGTCTGAGTCCACGTAGACTAGAGAGTCCACCTCCTTTAGGATGAGCTGGGGGACAGAGATAGAGGTTAGAGGTCAGAGGCCAGGAACAAGATGTCTGAGTCCACGTAGACTAGAGAGTCCACCTCCTTTAGGATGAGCTGGGGGACAGAGATAGAGGTTAGAGGTCAGAGGCCAGGAACAAGATGTCTGAGTCCACGTAGACTAGAGAGTCCACCTCCTTTAGGATGAGCTGGGGGACAGAGATAGAGGTTAGAGGTCAGAGGCCAGGAACAAGATGTCTGAGTCCACCTCCTTTAGGATCAACTGAAGACGACAGAGAGAATCAGAAACACAGACACCTCAGTTAGCAGTGTACACATTTACAGTCACACTTTTAGTCACACTTTTACAGTCACTCTAAGACATTATTTTGAGGCCCTGGAAATCAACATCATGCTAATATTTAATTAAAGAAAATAGTATTTCTCCAGCTATGAAACTCACAGGTAGGAACAGTCTCTGAGAAGCACATGGTTTGAAGAGTTTCTTCCACTCTCCAGCGTTCTCATTGGGGAAGGTGATGGGGTACATAGTGTAGTTAAACCTGGAGCGGAACGGACCTGGCCACGACTCCAACTAAACACAGAACAAGACAAACAGACAGGTGTTATTACATGGAGGTTTAAAAGAGAGAGGCAAACACTCAAATGTTTATAGACAAGATAGATAACCTCTAGGCCACAGGTGTCAGACTCATCCCACGGAGGGCCGAGTGTCTGTGGGTTTTCACTCCTCCCTTGTACTTGAGTGATGAATTAAGGTCACTAATTAGTAAAGAATTCCCCTCACCTGGTTGTCTAGGGCTTAATTGAAAGAAAAAAGAAAACACCTTCCTAATATTGAGTTGCACCCCCTTTTGCCCTCAGAACAGTCTCAATTCGTCAGGGCATGGACTCTACAAGGTGTTGAAAGCGTTCCACAGGGATGCTGGCCCATGTTGACTCCAATGCTTCCCACAGTTGTGCCAAGTTGGCTGGATGTCCTTTTGGTGGTGGACCAGTCTTGATACACACAGGAAATTGTTGAGCGTGAAAAACCCAGCAGTGTTGCAGTTCTTGACACAAACCGGTGCGCCTGGCACCTACTACAATACCCCGTTCAAAGGCACTTAAATATTTTGTCTTGCCCATTCACCCTCTGAATGGCACACATACACAATCCATGTCTCAATTGTCTCAAGGCTTAAAAATCCTTCTTTAACCTGTCTCCTCCCCTTCATCTACACTGATTGAAGTGGATTTAAGTCGCTTTGGATAAGAGCGTCTGCTAAATGACGTAAATGTAAATGTAATTTAACAAGCGACGTCAATAAGGGATCATAGCTTTCACCTGGATTCACCTGGTCAGTCTATGTCATGGAGCAGGTAGCTTAGTGGTTAAGAGCGTTGTGCCAGTAACCGAAAGGTCGCTGGTTCTAATACTCGAGCTGACTAGGTGAAAAATCTGTCGATGTGCCCTTGAGCAAGGCTAATTGCTCCTGTAAGTCGCTCTGGATAAGAGCGTCTGCTAAATGACTCAAATGTAAAGAGCAGGTGTTCTTAATGTTTTGTCCTCTCAGTGTGTACTTCTGATACATCATAAAAGTGTTCATTACATGTGCACTGGACCAAATGGGATTCTGTTGAAGCCTACATGCTAGAGTTGTGATGTAGATGCTATTACATTATCATATTAGGGCATGTAATATTACAACGTCATTATCACATCTCATTACTACCACATTATTATGACTCCAATCATAGGCTATAGGCCTAGTCCTCTATCCAGTCCTACTCACAGCTTCTATAAAGCTGGCGTGCAGCTGGTCTTCAGCAAAGATGTGCAGACACAGTGGTTTGATGCTGAGCATAACAGCAGACTTCAGCATGGTGAGTGTCTCCTCTAGTCTCTGTCCACAGGCCACTACAGCCAGATGCATGGGTGCAGCCGTCCTAACACGGCCCCCTGCTTTCCTCATGATGTACCTGCAAATAAAGAGATTTATGACAGAGTTAAATCAAAGTTTGTTTAATTTAAAAAGGTTAAAACCTTCCTCTGTCAATGATTTGTGTCAGGTTCACCAACTGGTTCAGCATCTCTTCACTTAGTGCTGTTCTGCTCTTCCAAACAATGAGGGAGGCATGCTTGTAGACTTCTCTTGCCAGGCGAACAGCTCTTTGCCCTGTAATTCCCCTCCTCTCTCCCAACCTCCAAGTCTCATATCTAAAGTAAATATTTGAGAGAGTCTGAGAGGATTTGAAAAGCCAACCAAATGCCTGCCACCGCCAGCTAAACTGAATATTTGACAGAGATCCCTTGCTTGACTGAAGAGGAACAAAGCAGTAAGGTTAGCATTTAAAAGTTGTTGTAGGAGGGAAGAGAAGGGGGGGTTGTTTGTCTAGGCAACCCGATTATCTTGTTTGTCATTCACACTAGTTTGTCAACTGTAACAAACTGTTAAAGGCTATAACCACCCATTTAATTGCACATCCTGGTGTGCATGAATGAAAATAGGGGTTGCTTAGCAACCCAGTAGAGAGACAACTGCAATCTGTTTTCCAAGTATTTTATCTGTTTTCTGAATATTATTTTATAATGTCAACTTTTTCCAACTATTCTGTGCTAATGCTTTTCTGGTGTAACTACTGACTGATGCCCACATGCGCTTGTCTCAAGACATCTGTAATGTAAACTAGTAGCTCAGCCAGTCACACCTCAAAGGGTTGGTAAAAAGGGTGAAGGAAAACCAATCAGCTATGAAAATAAATCTGTGTCACTCTTGATGTTGGGGACATTCTCAATAATCAAGGCAAGAAGAAAGATACGTTATTGAACCACCATGCGCGCTAGTGAAACTAGTTCGACCAGTCAACTTCTATGCAGAAAAAAAACGTATGTTTCTTTATTACAGGTACATAAATGCTATATAGAGTTTTTTTTGCCCAGATATATTTTGATATATTTACATGTCTTTGCAAGCAGCAATTGATCTAATGTATTTGTTTGTGCTGGAACTGCAAGTACACAATGGCCATGACCATAGTGAAAGTGGGATAGGATGCAACAAGTTAGCCAGAGGAATTGTTACAATGTGTCTTGTATCTTGTTGTAGCATCATTGTTTCACAAAGAGACAACTTGATGAAAAACACTTTCACCTGATACTATTGTGGAGAACACATATGTCAATGGAGCACATTCCAATACATTACTTGCAGAGGAAATTATTTTTCACCAGGACAGTTATGCATTCATTTTTTTAAAGCCTTTTGAAGTTTATTACAATCGAATAAGCAGTGTAACTATTACCTAGTGTACCAGTGTTCATCGCCGGGGCCTGTTTTGTCCGGCCCTCGCCTGGTTTCTTGTCCAATGTCCCTTCGCTGAGAGGCCGCGACTCGATGGAGGAAAGTCCTCCCACCCACTCCTCCTCCTCCTCCTCCGACCGACAGATCGAAATAAAATAGTTTACTATACACGTACAAGGCCGAGAACACGGCAAACAACATGCACAAGAGGAATGCACGAATGTAACGCCGCATTATTAAGAGTAAAAGCGCTTTCAAAACTCAAAGTCATGACACAGAACGAAGCTGGCTACCATTCACACTGCAGGCAAGACGCTGTTCTGTGAGAACCGTTGGGGGAAGGGAGGAGTATAAATAAAAGTGAATCCCCTTCCCCCGTCTGTGTGTGACTGAGAAGTAGGCTATACAATAAATATACTTTTCAAACCCACATTCATGAGGAAATATCAGAGCATCCTTCTGATATTACTGATATTATGTTTTTATTGTTGGCCTATGATAAATGAAACTGCATTTTATTTTATGGGTTCGGTGGTTACAGATTATCCACTAGATGGCGCTATCGGTGGTGTTAAAAAGCCTGGCTTTTCATCCTTGATTGCCTTTGTCTGGCCCACTCCAGTGGCTATGTCGTAGGATCGGACTACTCTATCTACAGCGCCTTCAGGAAGTATTCACACCCCTTGACTTTTTCCACATTTTGTTGTGTTACAGCCTGAATTTAAAATTGATTAACTTGAGATTGTGTCACTGGCCTACACACAGTAGCCCATAATGTCAAAGTGTAATTATGTTTTTAGAAATGTTGACAAATTAATAAAAAAATGAAAAGCTGAAATGTCTTGAGTCAATAAGTATTAAACCCCTTTGTTTTGGCAGGCCTAAATAAATTCAGGAGTAAAAATGTGCTTAACAGGTCACCAAATAAATTGCATGCACTCTGTGTGCAATAACAGTGTTCAACATGATTTTTGAATAATAATAATAATAATATGCCATTTAGCAGACGCTTTTATCCAAAGCGACTTACAGTCATGCGTGCATACATTTTTTTTGTGTATGGGTGGTCCCGGGGATCGAACCCACTACCTTGGCGTTACAAGCGCCGTGCTCTACCAGCTGAGCTACAGAGGACCACTCATCTGACTACCTCATCTCTGTACCCCACACATACAGATAATTGTAAGGTCCCTCAGTCGAGAAGTGAATTTCAAACACAGATTCAACCATAAAGATCAGGGAGGTTTTCCAATGCCTCGCAAAGAAGGGCACCTATTGGTAAATGGGTAAAAATCTAATAAAAAACAGATATGATATCCCTTTGAGCATTGTGAAGTTATTAATTACACTTTGGATGGTGTATCAACACACACAGTCACTACAAAGATACAGGTGTCCTTCCTAACTCAGTTGCCGGAGAGGAAGGAAACCGCACAGGGATTTAACCACGGGGCCAATGGTGAATTTAAAACAGTTACAGAGTTTAATGGCTGTGATAGGAGATAACTGAGGATGGATCAACAACATTGTAGTTACTCCAACAATATTAAGCTAAATGACAAAGTGAAAAGAAGGAAGCTTGTACAGAATAAAATGCATCCTGTTTGCAATAAGGCACTAAAATAAAACAGCATAAAAGGTACAAAGAAATGAACTTTGAACCTGAATACGAAGTGTTATGTTTGGGGCAAATCCGACACAACACATCAGAGTACCACTCCTCATATTTTCAAGCATGGTGGTGGCTGCATCATGATATTGGTATGCAGGTCATCGGCAAGGGCTAGACTTGAAAATGTCTGTCTAGCAATGATCAGATCAACAACCAACTTGACAAAGCTTGAATCATTTTTAAAAGAATAATGTGCAAATATTGCACAATCCAGGTGTGCAAAAGCTCTTAGAGATTTACCCAGAAAGACTTACAGCTGTAATCACTGCCAAAGGTGATTCTAACATGAATTGACACAGGAGGGTTGAATACTTATCTAATCAAGATATAGTGTTATTTTTCATTTTTATATATATATACACAGTGGTGTGAAAAAGTGTTTGCCCCTTTCCTGATTTTTGTCACACTTAAATGTTTCAGATCATCAAACAAATTTAAATATTAGTCAAAGATAACAGAAGTAAACACAAAATGCAGTTTTGAAATGAAGGCTGTTATTATTAAGGGAAAACAAAATCCAAACCCACATGGCCCTGTGTGAAAAAGTGATTGCCCCCTACAACCTAATAACTGGTTGGGCCACCCTTAGCAGCAACAACTGCAATCAAGCGTTTGCGATAACTTGCAATGAGTCTTTTACCGCGCTATGGAGGAATTTTGGCCCACTCATCTTTGCAGAATTGTTGTAATTCAGCCACATTGGAGGGTTTTCGAGCATGAACTGCCTTTTTAAGGTCATGCATTACATTACACGTACATTTTAGTCATTTAGCAGACGCTCTTATCCAGAGCGACTTACAGTTAGTGAATACATATTTTTTTATACTGGCCCCCCGTGGGAATCGAACCCACAACCCTGGCGTTGCAAACGCCATGCTCTATCAACTGAGCTACATCCCTGCCGGCCATTCCCTCCCCTACCCTGGGCCAATTGTGCGCCGCCCATGAGTCTCCCGGTCGTGGCCGGCTGCGACAGAGCCTGGATTCGAACCAGGATCTCTAGTGGCACAGTTAGCACTGCGATGCAGTGCCTTAGACCACTGCGCCACTCAGGAGTACATGCCACAGCATCTCAATAGGATTCAGGTCAGGACTTTGACTAGGCCACTCCAAAGTCTTCATTTTGTTTGTCTTCAGCCATTCAGAGGTGGACTTGCTGGTGTGTTTTGGATCATTGTCCTGCTGCAGAACCCAAGTTCGCTTCAGCTTGAGGACACGAACAGATGGCCGGACATTCTCCTTCAGGATTTTTTGGTAGACAGCAGAATTCATGGTTCCATTTATCACAGCAAGTCTTCCAGGTCCTGAAACAGCAAAACAGGCCCAGACCATCACACTACCACCACCATATTTTACTGTTGGTATGATGTCCTTTACTGAAATGCGGTGTTACTTTTACGCCAGATGTAATGGGACACACACCTTCCAAAAAGTTCAACTTTTGTCTTGTCAGTCCACAGAGTATTTTCCCAAAGGTCTTGGGGAACATCAAGATGTTTTCTGGCAAAAATGAGACGAGCCTTAATGTTCTTTTTGCTCAGCAGTGGTTTTCGTCTTCGAACTCTGCCATGCAGGCCATTTTTGCCCAGTCTCTTTCTTATGGTGGAGTCATGAACACTGACCTTAACTGAGGCAAGTGAGGCCTGCAGCTCTTTGGATGTTGTTGTGGGGTCTTTTGTGACCTCTTGGATGAGTCGTCGCTGCGCTCATGGGGTAATTTTGGTCGGCCAGCCACTCCTGGGAAGGTTCACCACTGTTCCATGTTTTCGCCATTTGTGGATAATGGCTCTCACTGTGGTTCGCTGGAGTCCCAAAGCTTTAGAAATGGCTTTATAACCTTTTCCAGACTGATGGATCTCAATTACTTTCTTTCTCATTTGTTCCTGAATTTCTTTGGATCTCGGCATGATGTCTAGCTTTTGAGGATCTTTTGGTCTACTTCACTTTGTCAGGCAGGTCCTATTTAAGTGATTCCTTGATTGAGAACAGGTGTGGCAGTAACCAGGCCTGGGTGTGGCTAGAGGAATTGAACTCAGGTGTGATAAACCACAGTTGAGTTGTGTTATAACAGGGGGGGGCAAACACTTTTTCACACAGGGCCATGTAGGTTTGGATTTTGTTTTCCATTAATAATAACAACCTTCATTTCAAAACTGCATTTTGTGTTTACTTGTGTTATCTTTGACTAATATTAAAATTTGTTTGATGATCTGAAACATTTAAGTGTGACAAACATGCAAACAAATAACAAATCAGGAAGGGGCAAACACTTTTTCACACCACTGTATATATATATATATATTTTTTTTTACAAATGTTAGAAATGTTCTTCCACTTTGACAGAGGATTTTGTGTAGATCGTTGACACAAAATTACAAATTAATCAATTTTAATCCCACTCTGTAACAACAAAAAGTCAAGGTGTGAATACTTTCTGAAGGCAGTGTACATCATGTCAATTGTTTCAGTGAAACACCGTGGCTAGAATTGCTTTCACTACTTACCCATTATCGGTCATCAATGATCATCCAAACATACATTCCCTAGAACACTGGGTCATATCCAGGGCAAGCCGTTAAAGTCTATATCTCTATTGTTATAGAACATGGAAGAAAGGCAGAAAGCAGAACTCTTTTCCAATACATAATTCCATTATTTATATCTTTCTTTATAGACATTGAACCATGTAATCAACCAAGTTGTCCATACATTTCTAAACAGCAAAGCTTGGCAGAAACAAAACAAATGATGTAACGGTGAATGTCGTGATACAGTATAATCAATCATTTCAGGTGGTGTTAAAACTGATACAATTCAAAAACAGAATATTTTCTCAAGAATGATAAAACCACACCAGGTCCCAGCTGATGTAGTGAGTCAATGACAATACAATTCAGTCTCCATCACATTCAATCAATAAATGACACTTTACAATTGAGACATGTACCAAAAGAGAGCCCATAGGTTTTCCATCCTCTCCGCATGTACCTCATGTTTTCTCCCATAATGCAACACAAACTGAAGAACTCTGAACCATAATCATCATGTCACGACAGTTCTCATTGGACAGGGGGTTGAAAGTTGAGATGTTGACATGGATAATAACACTGATGTGATGTTATAATACTAGCACATTAAAACAGAGCTGTACAATAGGCTAAGATCAGCTAAATGGAAGGACATGACTTCCTGTTTAGAACAGTTTAGAACACAGGTTTCAAAAAGAGTCAGTTAAATTCACCTAAAGTTAATCAGAGAAATGTCATTAAAACAAACCTTCAGATTCTGGTGTTTTTTGTCCAAAAGCCATCCGCAACTCAAGGTCGGTAATGGATCTAACTTGGAACGGTTTCGTCTCGTCCATCTTGCTAGCTATGACCTGTAGCTGCTAAATGTGTTGATCTAGCTATAACCTATAGCTAGTACTACAGTAAATGTGCATGTCCAGAGATAACATTACATATCAGAGTTGAGGACAGAGGAGTGCGGTTAGAGTGGCCTATGTTAAGCCATGAGTTTGGTCCAGGCCAAGGTCTAGGGGTTGGGGGTCCAGGCCAAGGTCTAGGGGTTGGGGGTCCAGGCCAAGGTCTAGGGGTTGGGGGTCCAGGCCAAGGTCTAGGGGTTGGGGGTCCAGGCCAAGGTCTAGGGGTTGGGGGTCCAGGCCAAGGTCTAGGGGTTGGGGGTCCAGGCCAAGGTCTAGGGGTTGGGGGTCCAGGCCAAGGTCTAGGGGTTGGGGGTCCAGGCCAAGGTCTAGGGGTTGGGGGTCCAGGCCAAGGTCTAGGGGTTGGGGGCCCAGGCCAAGGTCTAGGGGTTGGGGGCCCAGGCCAAGGTCTAGGGGTTGGGGGTCCAGGCCAAGGTCTAGGGGTTGGGGGTCCAGGCCAAGGTCTAGGGGTTGGGGGTCCAGGCCAAGGTCTAGGGGTTGGGGTCCAGGCCAAGGTCTAGGGGTTGCGGGTCTGAGGGTCTGGCGTTCCAGATGTTGGGCTAGGAGTTTGGGGGTCCAGGGCCTCCAACTTGGAGGTCAAGGGGTGGAGGTTCTGGGGTTCCAAGGGGGGTGGTCTAGTGGGACTCTGTCCCGACTAAGAAGTCCTCTCCTCGGGGTGAAGATGACCGTGAGACCCCTCTCTCAGCGTTGTTGTCTGAGCTGGAGCCACTGTGGTGTTCTGCAGACACAGACACAGTGCTGGAGGGGGTGGTAGAGGAGGGAGGTGTGGTGGTGGTGGAGGAGGAGGAGGGGGGAGGTTTGGTTTTCTCCTTAAAGTCTGTGATGATGACAGTCAGGTCTCCAACCGTGACCTCTAAGTGCTGAGCGCTACTCCTGTCAATGTTTTTTAATCTGGGCCTGAGGGCGGGAGAGGAGACAGAGGAGAGGAGACAGAGGAGAGGAGACAGAGGAGAGGAGACAGGTGGATGTTATAAACCTTTGACAGAGAGAGCGAGAAGGATAGGGGTAAACCACACAAACTGGAGCGCTTATGAAATATGTGGAAACCACATACATTTTTACTATCATACTACTTTGATATTACTACATTGACACTATTCATCCTAGTAATAGTCCCATTATCATACTAATAATAATAAACACTATCATGCTACTACTAATAAGAAACACCATCATACTACTACTAATAAGAAACACCATCATACTACTACTAATAAGAAACACCATCATACTACTACTAATAAGAAACACCATCATACTACTACTAATAAGAAACACTATCATACTACTACTAATAAGAAACACCATCATACTACTACTAATAAGAAACACCATCATACTACTACTAATAAGAAACACCATCATACTACTACTAATAAGAAACACTATCATACTACTACTAATAAGAAACACCATCATACTACTACTAATAAGAAACACCATCATACTACTACTAATAAGAAACACCATCATACTACTACTAATAAGAAACACCATCATACTACTACTAATAAGAAACACCATCATACTACTACTAATAAGAAACACCATCACACTACTACTAATAAGAAACACCATCACACTACTACTAATAAGAAACACCATCATACTACTACTAATAAGAAACACCATCATACTACTACTAATAAGAAACACCATCATACTACTACTAATAAGAAACACCATCATACTACTACTAATAAGAAACACCATCATACTACTACTAATAAGAAACACCATCATACTACTACTAATAAGAAACACCATCATACTACTACTAATAAGAAACACCATCACACTACTACTAATAAGAAACACCATCACACTACTACTAATAAGAAACACCATCACACTACTACTAATAAGAAACACCATCACACTACTACTAATAAGAAACACCATCACACTACTACTAATAAGAAACACCATCACACTACTACTAATAAGAAACACCATCATACTACTACTAATAAGAAACACCATCATACTACTACTAATAAGAAACACCATCATACTACTACTAATAAGAAACACCATCATACTACTAGTAATAAGAAACACCATCATACTACTACTAATAAGAAACACCATCATACTACTACTAATAAGAAACACCATCATACTACTACTAATAAGAAACACCATCATACTACTACTAATAAGAAACACCATCATACTACTACTAATAAGAAACACCATCATACTACTACTAATAAGAAACACCATCATACTACTACTAATAAGAAACACCATCATACTACTACTAATAAGAAACACCATCATACTACTACTAATAAGAAACACTATCATACTACTACTAATAGGAAACACCATCATACTACTACTAATAAGAAACACCATCATACTACTACTAATAAGAAACACCATCATACTACTACTAATAAGAAACACCATCATACTACTACTAATAAGAAACACCATCATACTACTACTAATAAGAAACACCATCATACTACTACTAATAAGAAACACCATCATACTACTACTAATAAGAAACACCATCATACTACTACTAATAAGAAACACCATCATACTACTACTAATAAGAAACACCATCATACTACTACTAATAAGAAACACCATCATACTACTACTAATAAGAAACACCATCATACTACTACTAATAAGAAACACCATCATACTACTACTAATAAGAAACACCATCATACTACTACTAATAAGAAACACTATCACACTACTACTAATAAGAAACACCATCATACTACTACTAATAAGAAACACCATCATACTACTACTAATAAGAAACACCATCATACTACTACTAATAAGAAACACCATCATACTACTACTAATAAGAAACACCATCATACTACTACTAATAAGAAACACCATCATACTACTACTAATAAGAAACACCATCATACTACTACTAATAAGAAACACCATCATACTACTACTAATAAGAAACACCATCATACTACTACTAATAAGAAACACCATCATACTACTACTAATAAGAAACACCATCATACTACTACTAATAAGAAACACCATCATACTACTACTAATAAGAAACACCATCATACTACTACTAATAAGAAACACCATCATACTACTACTAATAAGAAACACCATCATACTACTACTAATAAGAAACACCATCATACTACTACTAATAAGAAACACTATCATACTACTACTAATAAGAAACACCATCATACTACTACTAATAAGAAACACCATCATACTACTACTAATAAGAAACACCATCATACTACTACTAATAAGAAACACCATCATACTACTACTAATAAGAAACACCATCATACTACTACTAATAAGAAACACCATCATACTACTACTAATAAGAAACACCATCATACTACTACTAATAAGAAACACCATCATACTACTACTAATAAGAAACACCATCATACTACTACTAATAAGAAACACCATCATACTACTACTAATAAGAAACACCATCATACTACTACTAATAAGAAACACCATCATACTACTACTAATAAGAAACACCATCATACTACTACTAATAAGAAACACTATCATACTACTACTAATAAGAAACACCATCATACTACTACTAATAAGAAACACCATCATACTACTACTAATAAGAAACACCATCATACTACTACTAATAAGAAACACCATCATACTACTACTAATAAGAAACACCATCATACTACTACTAATAAGAAACACCATCATACTACTACTAATAAGAAACACTATCACACCTCTACTACTAATAATAATAATCATCATACAGGTTAAATGCAACAGGTTCATGATAAACAGTTATGTTGTTTATTTGTAAATGCTAACCTCATCTTCTTGTGGCTGTTCTTCTTCACTGTGGGCTCTTTGTCATTCCTCTCCGCTCTGTCCTTCCTGTCCTTCTTGGGCAGCAGCGTGGGCGAGGCGAACTGTGGCGCTACCTGCTGAGCAACCAGCTGGGAGACAGGACGAGGCTTCCTGTAGGAGCACACCGCACCATTAGTGAGACAGGACGAGGCTTCCTGTAGGAGCACACCGCACCATTAGTGAGACAGGACGAGGCTTCTTGTAGGAGCACACCGCACCATTAGTGAGACAGGACGAGGCTTCCTGTAGGAGCACAACGCACCATTAGTGAGACAGGACGAGGC